>NC_079400.1:17818837-17898837 GCF_029220125.1 Pseudoliparis swirei
GTGATAAAGTTCTTTATTTTCTGTAATGCAATTAAAAAAACAAAAATGTCATGCATTCTGGATTCATTACAAATCAACTGAAATATTGCAAGCCTTTTATTCTTTTAATATTGCTGATTATGGCTTACAGCTTAAGAAAACTCTAAAATCCTATCTCATAAAATTTGAATATTTCCTCAGACCAAGTAAAAAAAAAGATTTATAACAGCAAAACAAAATCAAACATTTGAAAATGTGTTTCCAGGTGTTTCGAGTTAATTAGACGATTCAAGTGATTTGTTTAATACCCTACTAGTATACTTTTTCATGATATTCTAATATTTAATTAGAATCCACCTGAAGCTCCAAGTCTTCAACTAACACAACACGACTCTGGAGTCGGACTCTGAGCTGGACTGTGACTCTTTTTGTTTAGGTCAAAAAAAATACAAGATAAGAGGAATTTATTTATTTTTTATTTGTTAAACGCAGCAGAGGCCGTCTCCATGGCGACGGCAGCATCTGTTCATTGTCCCGCTTCGTGCTCCACGTCGTCAACATTTTGCATGTTTTACAACGTTGTCTGGACTCCAACCCCCCCCCCCCCACCCCCCACCCCATCCCCAGGAGGATCGGAGCCCGCAGCCGGACTCTGGGTTTGATCCAGTCTGAGGATGGACCAGGTCCAGGAGCCTCTCCAGACTTCAGGGCCAAGAGAGAACTCGGGCAGGCGGGATGGCTCTGGACCCGAGACCCGGTCCGGACCCCCCCGGCCCCCACCGCGGGCCGACATGGAGTTCCGCATCAAGGAGCTTCACAACAGGCACTTCCTCTTGCTGAAGATGCAGCGCTTCAGGAAGAAGGTCGAGGAGAACGGCACCGCGGAGGGAAGTGAGTCCGGGAACCGGTCCCAGATTAATTATACACATTTAAATGTATTTTTATTTGGGAGGCCCATTGTAGTCAATAAAAAATAAAAGAAGAAAAAAACATGATTTATGCTCTATTTACATCAGTCTGCTAGAATAATAACATATTCAGTGTTGTTTTTTTATTTAGTTTTTATTAGTTTTATTTGGAGGTCAAATATATTTTTACAATTTTTTTAAAAAAATAACATTTTGAATTAAAAATATTTACATTTCCAGGTTGAGAACTATGGAGCTTCAGATGACAAGCTCTATAAAATGTTAAAATACATATAAAGCGTTGTACTTTTCTATATCCGTATATATGTGTCTATATTCAACGTAGTTGAACAAAAAAATTCAGTTGATGAAATGAATTGATTTTTTTTTAACTCATGTTTATATTATTTTTAAAAAGTTAGCTCACACAGAAGCGAATATTTGTTTTCCATCTCGGTACCACGACGGCTAATCATTAGAAAAAATGTGAAATGTCGTATGAACATGAAATAAATGATTAATTATAATGTTAAATACAAAAGACATGGAGGAAAAAAATTCAACAGAGTAAAATGAATTAAAGAGCTCTTTTTCCACTTTACCTGACATTACATTATATATAATATATATAATATTTATATCTATGTATTATATCTATATATAATATATCTATTATATATATATATATATAATATATATATTTTATATATATTATATAATATATATTTATATCATATATTATTATTCTTTTGACTTCGTCTCATAACCTTTTTGGTCACATTTGGGGGCTCCATGGTTCAACATGGCGGACAGGCTGCAGTAGCGTGAGCCGTTGACGTGTTGTCGTGTGCGTCAGTGACCTGCGAGGACCAGCGGTGTGAGCTGGAGGCCATCCAGGAGGAGCTGGAGGAGCTGCTGCGGAGGAAGGAGGAGATGGAGGCGCAGAGACGTCACTTCAAACTCGGAGCAAACAAAGGCACGTTGTCCTCCTGGCATCGTGAGAATATAATTTATAAACAACAGACGTGAACATTGTTACGTTTGAAGCATCAAACCCCCGGAGCCCTTGAGATGGGGCCCGCTGTCTGTGAAGCTCTCTGCTCGTGTTTTAAATCAGGTCCTCAAAGCCCCCGTCCCACCGCTTATAAGACGGAGGCCCCCTGTGGAGGCGTCTACATGCTGCCCCCCCCTCAGCTGGAGGAGCAGGACTTCACCCCGGAGGAGAGAGGGAGGAGGAAGAGGAAGAGGAAGAGGAGGCCCGGAGCAGAGACACCACCGGGGGCAGTCACTCCAGGTGAGGCACACACCCACATGTACACACATGTAGAGACATGTACACACATGTAGAGACATGTACACACATACACATGTACACACACACACACATGTAGAGACATGTACACACATGTAGAGACATGTACACACATACACATGTACACACACACACACATGTAGAGACATGTACACACATGTAGAGACATGTACACAGACACATGTACACACACGTCGAGACATGTACACACATGCACACACACATGTACACACACGTCGAGACATGTACACACACGTCGAGACATGTACACACATGCACACACACATGTACACACACGTCGAGACATGTACACACATACACACATGCACACACACACATGTAGAGACATGTACACACATACACACATGCACACACACACACATGTACACACACGTCGAGACATGTACACACATGCACACACACACACATGTAGAGACATGTACACACATACACATGTACACACATGCACACACACTCATGTAGAGACATGTACACACATACACATGTACACACATGCACACACACATGTAGACATGTACACACATACACATGTACACACACACACACGTACACACATGCACACACACATGTAGACATGTACACACATGTAGAGACATGTACACACATGCACATGTACACACATGCACACACATGTAGACACGTACACAAATGCACACATGTAGACATGTAGCCTACACACATGCACACACATATACACACATATGTAGACATGTACACACATGTAGACACGTACACAAATGCACACACACATGTAGCCTACACACATGCACACACACATATACACACACACATGCACACACACATGTAGAGACATGTACACACTTTCATATGAATCTCTCTCTCCCTCCCTCCCTCTAGTGGACTTCCTCGGTGCCGCCCCGGCCCTCACCAAGTGTCCGTTCTGTGGGGAGCTCGTGGTCACAGAGGTCCACAGCAGAGTGGGCGGGGCCACGTGGACCGTCGCCTTCTTGTGCGCCTTGGCGGGGTTCGTCTGTCTATTCGTTTCAATGAAGACTCTCGATGTGGTGGAGGAGTTCACCGACTCCTTTCCTCCCTTCCTTCCCTTCCCTCCTCAGGTGCGTCGCAGGCTGCTGTCTGATCCCGTTCTGCACGAGGCGTCTGAATAACGCCGACCACCGGTGTTCCCAGTGCCGAGCCGTCATACACACCCACCGCCCGTTCTGAGGGAGGCTCCTCCCCCCCGGCAGGTGTGACCACTTCCTGTCAACAACGGCTCGACCTCTGTGCCCTCTGTGACCTCTGTGCCCCCGCTCCTCGGCGTCGAGGCGATGTATCCGGCCCGTTATCTCAAGAGGGAAATGGAACAAATGCAAATCCGTCCTGTGAACTGACAAAGAGAGATTTACATACACGGCGGCTACGCTATTAAAATGTCGTGGCTGCTGTAAATATTTCTGGATAAAGAAATGAGGCGTCGCACAGTGCACCAAATTTATTGACACGGAGAAAAGGCATACAGTACTTATATATATATATACACATCTTTTTTTTGAGTATTTACATTATAGAGACCCCCATGGATGTTACACACATGTAGAAAAATATGCATTACATCTATATAAATATGTACACAATGTGCAAAACATATGGCGTACGGACGGACGAGGCGTGGGCGGCGGAGAGCGAGCGGATGGGAACGTTCCCGGAATTAAACGTTCCGCTTCTCGACCGGCGAACGTTAAACGTTAGAAGGTTTGTTAAAACTGACCGCTCGGTGTTTAAGTGCTTTTTGAACTTCTAGACGAAGGTTTCTACGGGCGATAGAAATGGAGGCGGGATCACGCGGTGTGTGTGTGTGTGTGTGTGTGTGGAGGGTCGTGTCTGGAAGGTGACCCGTCGCGACGGAGGTCGGGCGTCGACCTTGAAAAGGTCGAGGTCATTGTAGAGCTGTTGCAACGCGAGGGTAACCACTCAGACATGAGCGTGCATATCGGATAGGGGAAATAAAATACAACAACTCTGCAAACCTGAATTATACACATGAAAATCCTCTTTTACATATTTTAGTTTTTTTTTTTTTACACGAGCATTAAAAGCACGATTATAAGTTTTTTGTTTCTTTTTACAATTTTCACCCCTAAAACAAGTGGAAAAAATACAAAAACATGAGAAAAAACGTGATGATATGTCCGACTGATCAGGGCAACAATATATCAAATGTGTCGTTAAAGCCAACCGAGGGAAGGAAATCATCTGTTATAGGAAACACGGGAATCAATAAGTGATTGTTACCCTCTGGGATGAGGTCATCGCATACAAAAAATAAAATAAATACAACAAATCCTAAAAGCAGGGACTCCTTCAGGTGGTCCGGCGTTTGGAATTTGGGCACGTCCACCCAACCAAGAAAAGGAAACAAGAAAAAAACATTGGATTTAAAAAGCGAGACAAACGGCCTCATTTCAACATTTCCTGCCCCCTGAACATGAGGCAGCGCCCCCTAGTGGCCACGGACAGGAATGACAGGTTTAAAGTTAAAAATGCGATTGCACTGGAACAAAAAGCGTTCTTACTTCAAAGTGCCGTACGGTGAGACTGCATCAAAGCCAACATTTAATAAATCATTAACCGAGACGCTACACCTCGAGGTTAAGCTTTGAAAAGAAACTCGTGGGATGTGACGCAACCTGTTAGAATGCGGGTGATTGTGGCCACGCCCTCTCGTGACCTACGCAGACACAAACAGGAAGCAGCCGTCGGAGGCTTTGAACAACGATGATGTCATATACGTGTCACGTATTGGGACACTTCTTCAGACAACTTGTGGAAGGAGCTCGCGGCGGCTCGTGATGTCACACGAATACAATCATGCACACGAGTCACAGGTGCACATGCAAAAGATGGGAAGACAAATCAACACACACACACACACACAACATGCTCCTCTCACACTTGGTCAGACACTAACTGACGCATCTCGATTGAGGCGATGTGTCCCCGGCTGGATTTATTTATTAGATTCAAGCCGGAATTATAGTCTTTGAGGTTTTTGGAATGAAGTTTTAAAATGTCTGTCGTCATATCAGGATTGTTTTGTCATTGTGGTTAAATAAAAATATATATATATATGAAAAATAAATGTGAGTTTATAAAAGATTGCCGCATTAAAACTGTTTTAGACCACAGCGAAAATGTGTTTGACGCCTTTTATCTTGTTTTGTTTTTAAAGTTTTTACATTCATCTTTTTTTTCTCTCCAAATAAATGTTTCATAATTATTACTAAACGTTTTTTTCTTCTGACTTAACACTGTTGTCTGGATCACACGGCTTGGAGGCGATCCCATGCAGCCACCAGTGGAGTTCTACACAGAACAGACCATAATACTAACAACGTGAGCGCAGAGAATTTGAACGTCGACATCGTGAAGTTAACTTGAAACTATTCGTCGCAGCCCGACTGACGAGTATTGTGATTCATCCACATGACGCTTGGTCCCTCGCACGCACACACACACACACACACACACACACACACACACACACACACACACACACACACACACACACACACACACACACACACACACACACACACACACACACACACACACACACACACACACACACACACACACACACACACACAGCCTTCGAAGACATTTTCATTCCTTCTATATCTTGCAGTTCAAAACTATTCTGGATATGCGTCTGCAAGTCTTATTAATAAAACCAGATTTGTTCCCTTTCCACCTTTTTTTATGTCAGAAGAAGAATAAAAGCTGCCAACCTTTTGAGTGAAGTCCCATTTTTTCTTCTAAGATTACATTCAAAGTGAGATACTTCACTGCAGCATCTGATCACAATCATATTGATCCCTTCGTAGTGATGGGGATGCAGCCCGGGCATTCCCTCTGAGGGGAGCGAGGGGGAGGAGCTTCCCACCTCTCGTCATCGAGTCTCTGGCTCTTTAGGGTCGCGAAAGGTCAGACAGGAAAAAAAAGGCGTCCGATCGGTCAGCAGACACGTCGTGTCCAGCGTGAGAGGAGGCGGGACCTCCCCTCGGTCAGCGACCCCCAACACGAGCCTCAGATGTATTGAGAAGACAAATTCCTCTCAACGTTTAGTTACAGCTGGACCACGTCTGCAGTCTGCAGTGCGGTTTAAAGAGTATTTACAAACAGGCCCCGTTCTACTGGGATTCATTAAGCTCCATCGCCACTGATATGATCGGTCTCTCTCTCACTCTCTCTCACTCTCACTCTCACTCTCACTCTCACTCTCACTCTCACTCTCACTCTCACTTAGCATTTCTCGCTGCAGTGAAGTGGGGATATGATGAAGATGTACGAGTGAGGGTGGGTTTTACGTCGTCTCCCAATTAAAACCGTTTAAACTCAACCCCCTTGCAAGGCTGTCGATTCCTTTCCTCTTCTCTTGCTTCCTTCATCCATCCATCTCTGCTGCTCTCCCTGGACTCCGCCCCCTCCGTCAGTCCCAGTGCAGATGCAGGTCTTGCGTATCCAGGAAGTCCGTCGGGATGCCCAGAGGGGTGAGCGCCCCCCCGGCGGGCCCCGGCGGCATGGAGAGGTCTATCCACTCCATGTTGTCCAGGCCCAGGTGGAGCGTGGAGGGCGACGGAGAGTCGCAGAAGGACAAGTCGGACGTGTCCATGGGCGAGTAGGGCTGCGGCTCCATCAGCTGGGCCTGCAGCTCCTCCATCAGGCCGCGGGTGCGCGGGTCCGATGCCAGCGTGCCGTCCAGGAAGGCCTCCAGCTGATTGTCCGTGGCGAGCGAGGAGAGGCCGGACAGGCCGGACAGGCCGAGGCCCGCGAGGGGGCTCGGGGCGGGCGGGGGGGCCAGCTGGACGGGGGGCGGCGGCCTGGAGAGCGCCGTGTTGACCGGCAGGGTGGAGATGCTGGTCGTGACCGGGAGGGTCTTACCGTGAGACACGTGAGGGTCCTGCTGGATGAAAGGAGTGATCTCTGGAGGAGGGGGTACAAAAAACATGCAGGGACTGACACCGGTAACTTTAAAACAATACAATATAATATTAGAGAACTGTTCCTCATCATCCTCACACTCAATTATGTTAACATCATCTTTAAAGTCACCAAAATGAAAAAATTTCGCTCATCTCAGTATTTCCCCCGCGAGGCGAGAACACGTCTTTACCTCCACTCTCGATGAGGATGTCGAACAAGTCGTCCATTTGCTGGCTGGTTGCCGTGGGAACCTGAAAAAAAAAGGCCGTCAACGAGGTGAAGCGACTGAAGGCTGCTCATCAAAAGACAGAACGGGACGAGAAACGCCGAACACCGTGAAGTGCTCTGCGTTTGTACTCGTGGGGGGGGGGGGGGGGTCGAACCTGTGACACGCTGTTGACCTGCAGGTTGCGGCTCTGCTTGATGGCCTCCTCGTAGCGCGGGGGCTCTCTCAACTTGGGGGGCCGAGTAGCGAGGGAGGCGGGCTGAAGGATGAAGGTGGGCTGGGGAGAAGGACACAGAGAGAGAGAATATGGGCGGAGTTAAGAGGCATCAATAGTGAATGATCTCTTCCTGAAGGTATCTTAAATCATTAATTAATGTAGAATAGAGATATAGGCTTCTGCCTCTTCTGTCTTATATTGAATACTAGATTTGTAATTGTGATTGTAAATAAGTTATACTTATTGTATTGTAACACGACCACCAGCTCAAAAAGCATAAAGTTATCAGGATGGACTGAACCAAACTCCTCCTCCTCCTCCTCCTCCTCCTCCTCCTCCTCCTCCTCCTCCTCCAGTCTGAGCTCAGATACCTTATTGAGGGGTCCGTTGGAGATGCGATGTGACGCTCGTGGAGAGACCCCGTTGTTCTCCGGGCTCAGGAAACACGGTGGATTCATCTCAGGCCGAGTCTGGTTCTCCAAGCCGGTGGAGGTATTGCACAGAGTCAGAGTCTGTGGACAGCCAATGGGATCGGGGACATGAACCCTCTCAAAAATCATTTAGATTCACAATATTATGCAAATAATCTTCTTAAAACAGACTGGAATCACTTTGTTAATCACAAATAGGACACTTCTTTATTTAGTGAACATCATTCTTTGGTCACCTCAGCTCATAAGGACCCCTAGTGGTCGGGAGGGGCCGTCACAGCGTACGTCAAGGGTCCATTTAGAAATAGCGACATGGTGCAAGTCTGTTCTTCCCTGTTCCACTTCTCGGTTAAACTTCTCAGGACATTAACATCGCTTCAGGACACGGGCACGTTATTGTTTTAGGCGAGGCAAAAAGACACATGAGGAGAAAGTCCTCTCAGAAATGCCACTGACTACTCAAAGGGGCGTGGCTGACCTGGAGCAGCGGGTTGTGGTTGGATAACGGCTGGTTGGGTGCCGTCTCCTTGGTGGTTTTCCGCTGAGCGACTGAGGCTTGGACCAGGCCTGGATTTGAGAGCGTGGCTTGAAGGACGGGCTGAGAGAAGGGCAGCGGGGGTAAGAACACAATTGCGAGTCCGTACGTGCGGTTTTCTAAATTAGACACGACAACGCACGACGTCACGGTCTCACCTGCAGGCTGACGTTGGTGTTCGGCAGCTGGATGGCCGTGGCGCTGTTGGGGAGTGAGACCGGCAGGAGGATCCTCCCCGCTTGACCCGTGGTGGCTAACAGGGTCCGAGGCTGACCCAGCACCTGGGACACCCGGCCCGTGTGGCTGATGAAGAACTGCTGCGGGCTCGGGGCCGCGGGCCGGGCCTGGAGTTTGGGACTCCTCTGGGACTGGGAGAGGAGCTGAGGGCTGTTCACTATCTGGGGCTGCATCTGGGTTTGGGTCTGGAGCTGCAGCGGCTTGCCGGAGGAGACGGTCACGTCCTCCAACTTGACGACTGTCGGCGGCGGGGAGAGAGCCGGGTGTCCGAGCATCGCGTTGGGGATTGTACCGGCGGAGGAGGAGCAGTTGGACAGCACCTCCATCTTTACTCCGTTTGAGCTCAGGGCAGCGAGAACGGGGTTGATGGCGGGAACAGAATTCAGTTTTGGAGACGCAGAGTCGCCGCCGCCCTGGCCTCTCTTCTCCACCTCCAGCTGCATCTTCAGCTCCTCCACCAACCTCTGCTCCTGCTCCAGCTTCTTTATCAACTCCACGATCTGCCGCTCCTTTTCGTGGAGCCGCCGGTCCTTTTCCTCAGGGACTCGAAAAGACGACGAGAGAGGCGAGGACTGCGACCCCGCCCAGCCGGAGCTCACCAGAAGTGTTTCGGAGGCCCCCGGTTCCCGCTGGGGGGCCGAGCGGTCGCCGGGGACGGGGGAGACCGGCGGTGGCGGGTTCATGTTCTCTGGCGCCACCTGCTGGGCCGGGAGGACTACGGCGGGGCTGCCGGTGCCGGTGAGGTCCATGGACATGGAGGAGAGGGCGGTGACGGGAGGCGAGGCGCAGTGGTTGTCCTGGAAAGGCTTCAGTCTCTCCATCAGGTCGGTCTTTGTGCCCGACACGGGGAGGCCGCGCAGCTTCAGCTCCAGCTTGAGTTCAGCCACCTGGACGAAGACAAACATGGCCACGTGAACAATGTCAGGCTTTTAAGTATTTGTTTTGACTGTTTGTGCAACTTCAGAATATATTGGAACAAAGCACGAGAGTCGTAGTGATATGATATTTTTGGGAGGTTTCTCTTTTTCATATATTTATTACAAAAGTTTATATTTCGAAATATGTGCCCGCCTTTAATTAGGAAGTCATGTTTTGTTGTATGTTGCTAGGTTGATCGGTCAGAAAAAAAGGTGTTTAGAAATATGTTTTATTTTAAAGGTCTATGAGGGGAAACTGGATTAGGTGCGGAAAATACACCCAAAAAGAAATAGTAACATTTTACAGAAAATTCATCTGAACAATGATTGTTGAAATAAGCTAAATGTGTAAAGTAAATATATTCACGATATACAACACTTGTTGCTTCTGCTTTACACGAATTAAAACAGTAAGTTATGTATATGTCTGTATAATTAACGTGTGTTAGAAGGTGATCTTTAGAGGTGATGCCAGCTGCTTCTCCTGCTTATTGTTTTTTAGTTTTTTATTCAATGCAACTTTGAGAAAAAGAGATTTGAACTTGAAACATATTAAGTCTGTGCCCTCAAGTTATCTTTGTTTTATCAGACTTCCCAAATGACTAAACGAATCCTTAATATCAGATATCAGATTTCTATAATAACAGTCCTACTGCTGGCGGTGGAATAATATCTCGTCAGCCTAAGAAAATGTCAATGTCTACCTTTAGGCTACAACCCTCACTTTAACTTCAAAGCTGCTCCTCAAGCTACAAGGAGCGAGCGCTTTGCTGCTACCAGTGAGTTCTCCAAATACCTTCATCTCCTCCAGATTGGCAGGTAAGACTCCCGGCTTGCGGTTGGAGAGCGAGTTGCTCGGACGAGTCAGAGCCGGAGTTAAAGAGGGAGGCGGAGGCGCAGTGGGCAAAGACACCATGATGGAGGTCGGCAGGCTCCCGGCGCCGCCGCTCTGACCCTCCGTCACAGGCCTGGGGGGGGGGGCAAAGGAGTATTAATGGAGAGCTCAGAGAAGAGAAAGAAATAGGCGGGACAATCCATCCATCCATGTTATGGAAACAGCTGCTGGTGAAGCAACATCTAGGTACTTATTATATGATCAGATGCTGAGTTGTTATTGGGTCTTTTGGTTTTTCCAGATACGAGTTATGGAGACGAGCCAAAAAACAAAAATAAAACAATGCTGTATACAATGACTGTATTGCTGTTGTTTCGTACCCGTACTTGAGTGGAGCCGGTAAGATGGTCTGGTAGTTGTAGTGCTGCTGCTGCTGGCTCAGGATCTGCAGCTGGAGGAACAGCTGCTGTTGCTGCAGCAGTCGGGCGTAGGAGGAGTCCATGGGGGCCTCGCTGGCCTCCAGCTTCTGGTCTGGGGGAACATACTGGTGGTACTTGAGCTTTTTCACCCGGGACTTGGGCTCTTTGCCCTTCTTGCTGCGGCTCTTCTCCGAGGGCGACTTCTGCTGACTCTGCTGTTGTGGGGAGGAGAGAGGGGGAACAAAATAAATGTGCCATTTGTCCAGCAGTATTAAATATAATGACATTTAGCGGTGGAAATAAATGCTCTTACTTTCACCAGCGTCGGGCCTGGTTTTAAGAGAGCAGACGTGGTGAACGGCTGTGAGGGAGGGTCAGCGGTGAATTGAGCGACAGCCGGGTGGCTGGCGGGCGGTTCGACCACGGAGATCGCCTTCACAAAGTCTGCTGCTGCTCGCGTAGCAACTGGGAAGACCTGAGGAAGCAGAGCAAAGAATCTAACACTGATCTTCAGACCTGGGGCGATGAGGGGCAGCCGGTTGGTTCAGTGTCCAGTGGCTGACCTGCAGCGGGGTGCTGGGCGTCGGTGGCGCCGGGATCGGAGAAGGCGTGTCTGGCACTTTGCTCTCGGCCGGAGAGGCCACGCAGCTCGGAGGCTCCCGGCTGGCCGGGCGCTCCGGGGACGGAGCCTCGCAGCTGTCTTCGTCCAACACCTTCGGATAATTCACCTGACCCACTGACGGAGAACGTAAAGGAAAAAAAAGCCCGGCGCTCAATCACCTTGTTCTTTCCACCGAGACTCTAAAAAAAAAAGTCAAATATGGCAACATTAAAAAAAAGGTTGTTATCATCACCGTTGCTCTGCCCCTCACCGATGATTGCCGTTTTCACGCTGGAGTCCACGGGCAGGATGTTCTTCTCCACCAGCTCCATGGGGCCGGGCCTCTGGGAGATCTTCTCGTTCAGGTTGTCGGCGAGCCGCGCCCGCTTCAGTCTCATCTGGGTGGCCTGCAACGAGGGTTCTGCCCCCGTCTCTGGAGGAACAGAAACGACGTCACCACAAGAATCGTCAGCTTGGAGAAGATTTCTTTTTTTTTGTTTTTGCGTTGGCTCGAATAACATAAATATTGGTTTGTGCATAGCGTCGTGTCTGGGGCCGATTTGGAAATCGGGAAGCAAGAGAGTCGCCGGTACCTTGCAGGATGTGCATCCTGATCAGCTCGGCTCTCTCTGGACGGCTACGGATCTTGTGCTTGAGGAAATTTTCAGTCTAGAGAGAAAGACAAGACAGGCAGTTAATTGTCTAAATGTTCACGCCACACACACACACACACACACACACACGTCCCGGAGAGCTTCTCCTCTGCTCCCCCACAGCACTTTATTTCCAACGTACCCGGGCTCTCTCCAAGCTGCGAATCTGCCCGTGGAAAGCCGCCGGGCTCTTCAGAGCTGCAACACAATGTATTTTCATAAATGTCGTAGCGCAATTTTTTTTAAGGACAAACGATCTTGAAAAAGGGCCATCGTTGTTTTATTATCTCAACCATCGGGATCCAACTTCTCTATCGTGCATCTGCACACGCTGGTACTCACGTGGCATGATGCCCTGGTCCACCAGCTGCTCCCGGGTCCGCCTCTGCTGAAGCCTCAACTGCAGGACTGCAAACAAATGACATATTATAAAAGGTTGTAATGTAAGTGCAGTACATGACATCAAGATGAGAAGGTAACCGCGCACTAACCTCTCCCTACCCCTGACACATCACTCACATCCTGTGTGTTGACTATATATAATAATGTTATTATATAGGCGACATTTTGCACTCAGGACATCATCTATCCTGCCAGTCGACGCCCATTTCTAAAAACATTGGTTGCCACCATAAGTGCACGGTAGCGTGGCCAAAGGAGACTTCAGGCAGTCTTATCCGGTGGGATTTTACAGAACTTCCCTCCTGAGGGCATCCTAGAGCAAGTCCTCAAGTTTCAGGATGTGATGTTTCATTCTGTTTCCCCATGAGCCGACATTTTAGGGTACGACACGTCACACGGCGTTTACGCGTGGACCAATGAGACGCCACGATCAAAACCACGGCACAAGAAGCAAAGACGGACAGCCGGCGTCAAAATATTAGAAATGGTTTCATGATCATTTATTCCATCTGTTAACAAAAAGGTGGACACTTAAGTGAGACTTTATTAGAGGAGCGCTCACCTGCTCTGTACCTCGTGCAGCGGTCACTGGGGGTCTCCACCTCCATGTAGGCCATCGTCTGAGTCCGAGGGTCCTGGCCTGTGGGGGCGGTCCAAAAGACAATGAGTGATGAAGCCGTTTGACCCCGAGCTGACAGAGACGGCCTCGCGCGAAAGCCGAAGATATGTCACTCGCAGTCACATCCTCTCGACGAAGGATTAGAGGAGCGCCGTTAGCCCCCCGTCCTGCACGCCATTTTCGTTCCTTCTTTTTTCACAGCAGGGGCACAAGCCCCTCCTACCAGCCTACTCTTACTTCCCTCTCTCACTCAGCATATTTAGGATGCCTTGCTCTGGTTCCTCGTAACTTTTGAGGACCAGCCTGAGTCGGCGCTGACTAAGGACGTGCTGTACAGCTCCATTGTTGCTATTCTATAACGTGTGGATGCGTCACATTAGGTGGGAGGGGCTTGTGGACTACAGGACAGACACTTCTCCATTCACAGGAAGGGATGCTCGCTCTCAGGAAGCAGATGGCCGACCCAATGTCACATTTTGAAATCTTCCCCCTCCACGGCGATAAAAACATAAATGTGGATGTGACTCTCCCAGACTCCACCCCCATGGATTGCATCGCCTTGGTGGCTATGCAAAACAGCCACGCATCAATAAGTCATAACCTTTATTGCATACATGGCTCGAGCTAAAAAGGTTAAACAATTACAGAAAGTGTCAATTAAGAAATGAACAATTCAGATTATGGGTTTGCCGATCGTTTCTATTTTCGAAAGATTATTTTCGTTCTGATTGTAAAGTTTATTTAGGGGGGAAGGGGGGATTTCCTTAATATACGCGTAGGAAAAACAAACCATCGACGCACCACTCGGCACAGGCCCGGTTTAGAGCCCGACTGCACTGAGTAAATAGTTGGAGAAAGACTTGCAGAGGAGGCGCGTTGGCCTAAAAGGAGATATTTATAGACTTCCAGTCAGGGGCATTGTCCTACATCGGGACGGGAAATGGCGCTCGGCCAGCACATGTTGACCTGTGACCTGAGCAGAGGAGGAGAGAGGTGGACTGCGTGACGGAGCTGTTGACACACACAGGGCAGTCAGCGGGGCGATGGAGGACTCACAGGAGAAGCATAAACTGCATTGAACAAGGGAACCGTTCATTTCAATCGAGAGGTAGATTTAGAGGGTTTAATAATATGTGACTCAGATACAAGGAAACACACAGCTGGTGATGTGTGGGAAACAAAACAATAAGTCACATAAAAAGAAACACAAAATGACACGTACAGGACTGTCTCAGAAAATTAGAATATTGATCTTATTTTTTATTTTCTGTGTAAAACATAAACAATATTCTTTTTCATATCTTATATTCTATTTATATTTTTATATATATGCATATTATAGCTATCCATATTATCAAAACACATTTATTATAGAAGTAAATAATATAAAATCTATAAATAAAGAATATCAATAAAATCATGGAATCAATCTAACAAAATCAAAACAACAAACAATTTTTGCTTTTTTTTTGTTTTGTTTTGTTTTTTTTTTTTATTTTTTTTTTTTATATGGTAAATTTTATGATATAGGAATTTTATGAGATTTTGTATTAGAGTTTTTCAATATTAAAAGAATAAAATTAAAGAATAAAGAATAAAGGTTTGTAAATAAATCAGTTGATTTAAATGATTTTGTTTTTTTTTTTTTTTTTTTACAAAGAATAAAGAACAATAAAATTTTTTTCTACATTTCTCACATAAAAAGAAACACAAAATGACACGTATATGGACATGATGCATTAATACACTTATTTGTGTTCTTGTTGATCGTGAGATAGGAAGATGGAAACCTCTTTCACATCCGTCTTGGTCAATGTGAAGGAGAGAACAGCCGTCACCGTTTAGCATAAACAAGAAGCAGCGGTGGCACACGTACGGTAACTCCTGCAGATTTTGGACCATTTCTTTTGGGAATACACTCGTTCAAGTCATTATTGGCAGATGTTAACACCACTATGTGAGAGGGGGTCCTCAGAGGGGGTGGAAAGCATGAGGTGTGTGTGTGTGTGTGTTCTCACTGGAAGGGAAATGACAAGAGCCAAGATGATGATGATGTTGACATTCCACGGAAATGTTCCACCAGTGGACTCGTTTTCATTGTGCTCTGGAAAAGCACACAATCCCACAATTATCCCAAAAGTGTTTAATCCCCGGCTTTGAAGGATTTTTTTTTTAGAAGTACGGCGAGCAATATCACAGCGGCTGCCGTGCACTGATCTCCGTAAACCGTCGACGCCGTGATTAGGAACTGGCCAAGGCGACAGCGGCTCTACCGCGCTCCTCAAACCCGGTCATCGCATCACTCATCTGAGTGTCTGAGTCTGTCCCATGTGGCCAGAACAACAACAACAACAACAACGTGCCAGCCGGCTCACACGAATATAATTTCTTGTCGAAATAATGCACAAAAGAAAAAAAAGCTGATGGAATTTTTTTAGGGCTGGATTTTAACTTAATTTGATTAATTAATGCAGTACGTGTCTGTGTCGATGCGTGAACAGCGTGTGGGCCATGTGAGTATTGAGGGTATTTGAGGATCGAGCGGAGCAGATGCAACACAGGCAAGGAGCGCAATGTCCCTTTGGACTCTCTCGGCGGCCGGTGTGGTCGTATCTTCGGTCTCAGCGTGCCACGACGGGCTCGTTCGCCCAGTATTTTCTCACCATGCTTGCGTCCGTTCGGCGGAGGCAGAGGCTGCAGCGACAGCTCCTCCATCTCGTGGGTGACCGCCTCGCTCTGGGGACTGGGCAACAGCAGAGTCGACATCTCGCAATCCCCCTCTGCTCCCAGCGGCCCGTAAGACGCCTGGAGCTCCATGTTGCCTCTGGAGGGGGGGGGGGGGGGGGGTTATGGATCACTGCCCCCTTTGGTTATGTTTCGCTGCTACCTGTGTGGAAACAAGAAGAGAGAAGGAGTTTGAGGGAAGTGTAGTAACTACGTCATGACAACAACGACGACGACATCCGTCACGCCGTCGGTACGTCTGCTTCACTCAACCGGCGAAAAGCGTCGGGCGGCATTTTCATTCGGCCCATCTGGAAGAGCTCAAGTCCCAAAATCTGTCATTAAAACGAGAGCCGCTGGCCACTACGCTGAATAATGGCTTCGAACCGCCGCTGGAAGAGAAACCACGCCAGCGTGACCATGAATGTTCTCTCTGTTCAGACATAATCTGGAACATGACGTCGTCGTGTGGCAGTTTCAAAACGGGGGGAACGGAAACATTTCGGGGAGCAAAACAAACAGTTTAGTATCCATGGCTTTTAAGTCTGGATGCTATTTATCGCTCCTCAGCAGCATCCACAGGACCCGGGCTCTCCTCACCAACCGGCCTGAGGTGCTGCTCTTGGCCCAGAAGCACTGTGCTCCTATTGGCTGCTTTCATTTCCCCCTGGAGGTCCTCAAAGTGCCAAAGACATCAGACGAGGGAGACGACGGGGTTGGACTCACATTTGGTTCTGGTGGCTGAACGCCGATGCAACGAGTCCCAAAGCCCACGTTTGATCCTCTCTTGTTATGCTTTGAAAGATTGTACGAGAATCTAGAACAAATGAGTGCAAGAGACATATTGTTTGCCATGAGCTTTGTTTTCCTCTGACTTTTGATTCCTGCCGTTTACACTAAACATGGTCTTCCTCAAAGAAGGTTTATAATATCTCTGTGGTAATAGAAAGTAAAAACATCACAAATAAATGAGCTGCTAAGAAGAGTTTTATATAAATAATTTGCCCTAGCCGTACATAAATGTGCATGTCACAAATAAGTGCATACAATTCCAAACTGGTTATAACTAAAGACCATCTCACAACGGTTCCCACCAGACGGGACTGGAGCGTTAAGTCGAGGCGCCCACTCCCAACTTCCTCCCCCTTAACTCAGACCACCCACACACACACACACACACACACACACCCACACCCACACGTGACTCCAAATCCAGGCCACACACGATATTACGAGGCCGTATAGACTCGGTCCCAGACGGACTTTACACGATGAATAATAATGTAACTGGAATTATCTCACAGCCGGTTTCAGGTGCGACGCCTCGTGTCTTAAGGACGTTGTTGAGTGTGGATTCAGACCAACCAATCGAGACGTGGAGTCTTGATGTGAGGGTCAAACACAGTGAACTTGGCATCGACTGGCCCTCTGAATTGGTTCACGTTGAATCCGGCGACCACTGCAAAACTTCCCTAAAGCTTTGGCCTCTGACCCCCGCCCCTGTAATTTTCTCTATCGCGCCAGATTACAGCAGAAGTAATTTAAGGTCCCTTTCTTAAAGACGTCTTTGTTCTTTTATTAAACTAAACGTCTGTTATTGATCGTCTCTACAGCAGCATGTCATTCTGTCTCTACGTGTCGTATTAACACTTCTCGGCTCTCCGTCTCGGGCGGAGCAAAGAAAAAGTCACCTGCACTGCACCCCCCCCCCCTCCCCCATAGCATCATGCAGCACCAGAAGTCGCATTAAAAGCAAGACATATTTAATTTCTAATACGTTAAAAATACTATATGGCCCTCAATTAAATATATTTAGCCGTTATGGCTCCCCCAGTCAAAAAGGTTCCTGACCCCTGATCTAAAGGATGCTTCCTGCGCCGCGAGGCCTTTAGTTGAGACGTTTCTAGGCCAAAGCCGTTAGAAAGGAGACTCTGCAGGCATCAACTCTGGCCAAGAGGCATCTCCCTCAGGCTTTAAGCAAGGAAATGCATCAACCATTCAGAGACTGGATTTAAATCTTCTTCCTTCCCTTCGGTTTCTCTAACAAAGGAGGTGGAAAGATAAACAGCACCTCAAGATTCAAGATTCAAGATTCAAGATGTTTTATTTGTCACATACACACACAGGGTGTGCAGTGAAAAAAAAGTGTGGCTCTCAGCAGGGGTGCAAGGGCAAAAAACAACAACTACAATACAAAAAAAACAAAACAATATTTACAGTTGTGTGTGTGTGTGTGTGTGTGTGTGTGTGTGTGTGTGCCTAAGAGGGTGTGGGGTGGGGTGGGGGTCCTGGTGAGGTCGGGTGAGGATCCTGACTGAGTGAGGAAAGACCGTCCCTCTCTCTCTCTGTTCTGCATGACTACTGAGGCGCCTGCCTGGCCGCAGAGTGCAGAAACTGGTGTTTGGTGTGGTGGATGTTGATGATCTCTGGCTCTGGTTCATGATCCTGCCTCTGGTGTACAAGTCCTGCAGTGTGGTGGGTGTGTCCAGTGAGGTGGGAGTGTCTCTGACTCTACTCTCTGCAGACTCTCCTGTGTTGCAGCGCCAGGCTTGCAGGCCCAGGCTGTCTGCGCTTCCTGTCAGGACGCTCTACAGCTCTAGAGCTCAAGGACTGAAGGTGAAGGACTGACTTTTTTCTTGCTCTGCTGCCTTGGCTGGCGCTGCCTTTGCCTGCTGCCTTTCCTTGACCAGTCTGTGTGTGTTGTGACATGTCAGATTATCGTGGATGTGGAGTGGACTCATTTAGTCCCAGTCCTCCCCACCCCTGTCCTGTGTCCCCCCTGAGTGCCAGTCTTCCTTGTCCTCTGTTCCCTCCCTTCCTAAAGTCCCTTATCATTTGGTGACATTGTTGAGACATGACCAGAGTGACACCCAGAGGCACCAGGTAGCTTCCTCGTAGCAGGTCTACCAAGGCCCGTTGGTCGGAGATCAGTGATCAGGCCACTGTGTCATCCGCAAACTTGATGACTGTGCAGAGTTGAGTATGTGTGGTACAGCACAGGCTGAGGTACAGTGGGGGGGGAGGATGGGGCTGGGGTGGGAGGTTCCTGGGGGTGAGGGTGAGGTGTCCCCTGGTGCCCACCCTGACCCCCTGTGGCAGGAGTCAGCACACAGGAAGGGGGTGTCCAGAGTCAATCAGTCAGTCCTGTTCAGTCAGCTTGCTATGGTGTTGATGATCACTGAACAATCAGCAATGAACTCATAATGAATAGCCCCCCCCAGATGAGAGCCCCCCCCTCTGTGGTGTGCAGTACCTGGGAGTGGGCATAATCCGTGGATCTGTTTGATTGAGGATCTGTTGTTTGGGGGATAGAGGAGGAAGGGAGGAAGGCGCAGATGAGGAAGGAGGCCTCAAGCATTTTATTTCCCTTATCAGGAGCATGCATTTCATGTCCAGGAGGTGCATGCTGCGTCGGCATTCATTCCAGGGCACACAGAAGCATTCTTGGGCACAGATAGTGGGGGGACTCGGCCAGGCCCAGGGAGAGGTTTGTGGTTGTGGTGAAGCTAGGTGGAATATACAGGTGAACACTGGGTCACAGAATATACAGACAGGTCTTCAGCACCTTTGCTGGTCCTGTGGTCCTGCCTCACCTCTCCTCCTCCCCCTCCTCACACACTGTGTTCAGTGTGTCACACCTGATTTCCCTTTCAAGGTTCATGGCAGAACTAATACCCTTGGTAAAAAGTTGTAAAGATCAAACTGAAGTCACCAACTTTGATGTTTGATGCGGTGGGATCTGAACTGATGCCGACTTCAGTCACATCTACAGATTTTGAAAAGCGATGTTTGACATTAGTGGGTTCAATCAAAGACGTTTGCAAAGCAGTAAACAAAAGGAGGCTGACGAATGAATATATACAAATATATTTCAGAGGGCGTCACAAACTCCTAAACAAACATAGTCAAATGTGTTTGCATGCTTGTCTGTCCATGGGCGATCGTGTACGAGTTGTTGATGAATCAGAGTCTTTCAGTAGATGAGTTCACGCCTACCTGTCGTGGCAGAGGCCAGCAGAGAGGAAGGAGACCTTCAGCTAGTCGAGTCACGCTAAGCCATGGACGATATACAATATATGTCATGGTGGACTATATACAACATATATGCATGTTCAGTCCAGTTATGTCTTCATTTTCTGTAATATATTATAAAAGGAGGGCCAACTTCAGGAAAGGGATGTGATATTACACTAACCACTTCATAAATCGTGAGATAATAATGCACACAGTGCCGAACCAGACGCCGCTGTGATAGTGGAGAATGAAAACAGATGATAAGTACCACTAAAAGATGCCTGAATAAAACTGTTCGTCACTCGTCCATGCAGAGACAATGGAAACTCCTGGTCCTGATGACTAGAGAGCTGTAATAATACAGCATCGCACTGCAGTGAGGGAGAGGCTCTCAGAATACTAATGGACAGAAGCTTTCAGGACTCTTCGGGAAATGTGCTTAAAATAAATTCATTAGGGTTTTATTGATGTGTCAATTTACTGACACTCAGGGTGGATAATGGTCCTGTACTACATATCTATGTATGTATGTCTTTGTTTATGAAGGCTCTTTCATGAACACATCATAAATAGTGCGTTAAAAAGAAAATAGCAATGTTTTTTTGGCTTCTTTTTTGTTTGTTGGGCTGTGATCGGCGGAAGATGATTTTTGAACATTCCCAGAAGAAATGCAGTATTATCACCACCAGTTAAACACATCTTGGGCTCGCGGGGGATACAGGTTGATTGTATCGTTGTAAGTAGAATGAAAATATGACATATTGACCCAAAAAAAAGTGTGTATTACTGAGTGCCAAATCCAAAAATCAGCCGAATTTCTATCGATTGGCGGGATTGAAAGACAAGAAAAGTCCGGCAGATTCCAACAGTCAGAGCCCGACGTGCTGTGTGTATATGCGTTGGGGGGGGGGGAACGAGGGAGGGAAAGCAGGAGAGAGAGAGAGAAGGAACAAACAACTGTCACGGCTGGCAGCACGGCGAGGGATAAACGACGGCAGCGCTTGCAAAGCAGAATCAGAAGAGCAGATCCAGATGGCCGCCGCTACCCGTTGCCCTCCGACTGCTCTTTTAATGGCACGGGGCAACAAGCACCATGTGTTCCATCAAAGGGGAGAACACACACACACACACACACACACTACTGGAGGCAGATGTGCAGGTTTGCAGGTTATGTTGTCCTGCTGCGAGGCAGCGCGGCCCTTTTTTCAAACCCGGCCCAGGTGATGCGTCGGGTCATTGCAGATGATCCACATGAGACCGAGCAACCACAAACCAACAGGCTCCTCCCCTTTCCCGTCTAAAAAATGTCTTGTCAACAACCTCTCAGTACGTCATTATATGATAGACAACCAGGAAGAAAGTGATCCACGCTGAGAGGGGATGACAGCGCCACACACACACACACACACACAATGATTGTCAAAGGGCCAACAACACAAGTTAATCTCCAGTATTTGAACAGCGAGGAGGCTGGAGTATCGGTCCAGGAGGAGGCCTGCTGCATCCTCAACCAGAAGAGAAAACAAACTGACGGACCGATCCATCTTCATAGCCCCGCAATAGCTAGAAATACTTTCTCGTGGACACCGCCGTGATCCAGACTTCAGTTTGAAGGTATTCCTCCTTATCACCGACGCTTATTGTGGAGCTCAATGGAAAGCTAGAATCTCAGGATCAATGGAAAACAAAAAACAGGTTAATATCTGTGCTGTTTTTCTCTGCACTAGAGGATCAGAGTTCAACGACCATTTGAGTCAACGCTGAGGCACAACAATGCCAGTATCCGTCTCTCTCGAAACTCTATAAAAGGTCTTGGCTTAAGTCATTTGATGTGCACCTTCGACTGCAGTGTGAACATCCAAAGAAAAACACATGAGCTCATATGTGGGTGTGGATTCAGGATGTAAAACAATACTCAAAGTCTAACCAATCGTGTATCTTTTCTGTCTATGCCATGTAAGTGCTATGCAAATACGATTTATATTTCTATTATTACTCTTTCACAATCCTTTTTTCAGAAAAATAAAATCAGTGAATGATCTTTAAGCCACTGAGTGGAACAGATAGTACGCATATCCGTAAGAACCGTGGAGATACCACCCGTCTCTGCAGACTACGAAACGGGTCAACTTTACGACAAAGAGGCCGGGCTGGGTAAAGTACTAGGGCTGCACAATTATTCTAATATTAACTATGATCACCATTTTGTCTTCCCACAACTACATTAATAGGATCAACTGCGAAACTGCCATTTGAAATGTTCAGTCTACTCCGGTAACATTGTGCCGCATGGCAAAGTAAACACTTCCTAAAGTGGTTGATTTGATTATTTTTTAGATCTTTTAGCTTCATTTATGGGGAGCGGTGGTGCACTCTACTTATTAACCTGTGCGTAAGGTCCCGGATGCTGCGGAGAAGAAGAGTGATGCACAATACACTACTTTGTTTTCGCCAAATTCATTTGTGTGAGGGAGAACCTTATTTGTAAGTCTCATTTTAACGCAAATACATGTTAATTAGCGGAAATGTAGCACGACAAAAAAGGTGAAATCAGTGCTCTGTTGAGTTTGATGTGAGATGGAAACAGGTTTAACTGAACACCGCTGTCTTGGGCCAAGAGCTAATAAATAAAGAAGCATCATGAAGTCTGGTATCTGTACAAATGTAACGTACCACTGACTATGGAAAAAAGAACATGAGAGGAAACCCTGACACAGCACATTTTTAGAAGATAATTAGGCCTACCTTCTTAAAAAGGCAAAACTTTTGTCTAAAAAGAACATATGATGTGTCCTCCATGACTGGGAATCTTCTTAAACAGAATAAATATGACTTGGATTTTTAAACGTGTTAATTATGAACTAACCCGACAAGCAATTAATTCTGTAATTAAGTGAGAAATGTGAAACAAATATACCACACACACACACACACACACACAAGCACGAGAGTCACTCCATGCTAAACTACAGCTCGAGTGGAGCGCTCTGGGCCTGAAATAGACCACGTCTGGTTCCAACAAAAATGTCCTTCTTTTATCCCCCGAGATAAGACAGAAGATGATGTCATCACTGTTCAGCTCTGTTCCCACGGACACACGCACGTGCAGTGTCGGCTTTGTGGAGCGAACTGTTTTGTCCTTCTGAAAAAGCAGAACACAAAAAAGGAGTAATGGCTGGAAGCCAACCCCCCACACACACACACACAATGGGACAGCCTCATCCAAGAAGAGAAGCTACATGGAACAACAACTTCACAACAGTAAGTGCAGCCTGCGATGGGGAGTTATGTAAGTTTGCTGATGTAAAGTAGTTCCTGCAGGAGCATAAACAAATCCAAATGAACCGCCCCGGGGTAGCTTATTGCTTTTATGAGGGCAAGTATAACTCGAGCATGACATTGCTATTAACTCCTGCAACTCAGTACAGTCGATTGACCACAACCACTGCAGAGGGGAGGAGAACAAATAAGTCAGATGAGTGGGCAAAAATAAAGAACTATAGTACTGTTTAATTTTCATTTAATTTGCCACGATGAGAGACTCGAGTCTGAAGTGATCTGAGAAGACAGTCCTGGAAACTAATATTTGCACCCGGGGACATATTGCTTACATAATTACCTCACCGCCTGACCACGAGCACAGGGCGTAAGTTAATAATAAGATCATAATTCACACGGTTTCAGTGACATGCTTTAACCAGCATCGGGCCGCCTGTGAGGCCACCACATCCCGTCTTGACTCACACGGACCGACCCGTTTGGATTTGCTGCAAGGCCACGCGCACACGCATACACACACACACACAGACACGCACGCACACACACACACCACCTCGCTTCAATCGATCAGGA
Organism: Pseudoliparis swirei; assembly: GCF_029220125.1. Classification (NCBI taxonomy): domain Eukaryota; kingdom Metazoa; phylum Chordata; class Actinopteri; order Perciformes; family Liparidae; genus Pseudoliparis; species Pseudoliparis swirei. The sequence goes on from NC_079400.1 coordinate 17,842,684, forward strand.
AGGCCAATAGAGAGAGATCACGTCATAAGCGCCAGACAAGCCAGCGCGCGTGGCGGATGTATGCAAACTCGCGCGCGCTCCTCCTGTTCATGCCGCAGCGTCCAGAGAGCATCCGCGGCTTTAAGAGGAAGATGTCTGCAGTAACACAAATAAAAAAATACACAAACACCCGGCACACGCGAATAGTCACTTGACAACAAGCTTGAACACGTTTCTGATTAAAGTTATTATCAACCGACATGGCCGTTTGGCTCAGTTCCCGCGGAGGTGGAGGTGGGTGGGTGCATTAGAGGCTATAACGACTGCTAGCTAACGTCACTTTAAATCTGACAGGTGAGTGAGTTGCGGACAGTATCGCCATACCTGTCATAAATGACGACGGGGACGTCTTTCTTCGGGGCTTAAAAACAAAGTAGAGGTGCGACAGCCAAACCCCGTTGAGGTCCACGCGACCCCGGTGCAGCCTCTCCTGCCCAGCCTCTCGTCTGCAATGCGCGGAACAATTCTTCAACAACAACCTCCTCACGGTTCCGCCGGTTAGCGCCTGTTTAGCTCCCGCGGGCTAACATGCTAAAAACATGACCGAACGGCGAAGACTTGAAGCCGCAGATGTGTGCCGAGCTCACCACGGAGTATCCATCGGCGTCAGCGGGAATTATCTTGTGTGTGTTATTATTTCTTCTCGTCCCCCTAGCTGTGAGGCTGAAGTTTATTTGGCGGAGTAAAATGGCTGCGACTGGTCTAGCCTCGGCTGCGGAGTGACGTAACGACGTCGACGGTTAGGGGGGGAAAAACTACAGCAAGCAGTCACGACAGGTTTTTTTTTATATAGACACCTGGTATTTCCCTGCTATTAAAACAAATGTTACTATTGTGTTAGTTTACTGAAATAATGTAAATATACGAGGTGGAGCGAGATCACTCCTCTGCTCCACTGACGGACTACTTTCTGAAGCGAAAGCGCTTCAAAGTGCTATGCTCTGGAATGGGTGATGTCAATAGTTCAGTACTTCAGGAAGAAATCCTTTTTAACATGACGACTTTAGCAAATACTCACAAGTAAATGGTAAAAGTAGGAAAGTAAATTAAAGCAGTTGGTAAAAATACAATTAAGATCCAGTATGAAGCACCGGTTTGTGTTTCCAATAAGCAAGAAAACAGTTAATGACACCCACCGGTTATATAAAATAACAACATATTATTTATATATTTATTAATGCTAATTTAAAAAAAACAACGTATAAATATAATCCCAGTGTAGTTCACAAAATACAATAGAAAGAAACTGCATTATTTCAATTAATTCTGTACAATAACATAAAAGACATTTCTCTTTTGCTAAGATGTGAATTCAGTCTAAACGTTATACATTAAACGCCATCGTCATCTAACTTTACAATACGAAACTATTCCTGACAGCAGGAAACATATATTTATAATCATAGGGAATATGATAAATTAAATTCATGTCTGTTTGGATTTCTGCACCGGAGCGGGGACATCAGCAGCATTGTGCAGAAATTCGTACAGCAACTTCGCGTTGTGAGCATGCCCGAGGATTTCTGCTAGCTTGTCCTGGCTGAGTTTGCATATATCTGCCAGGTTGTCTGCGTTTTTTACGACAGCCCTGTAGTTTTTTATATTGATCCCAGGCACTTTCAACAGGAAGTCATAAGGCCCGGGGTTGTAGAGTCCCGCCGATTCCGCCACCACGTCCGACTCGGCTGTAACGGCCTGAGCTGCCGCGGCATCGGGTTCAGAGCGACCTTGCTTCAGATCCAGGAAGAGCTCGGCCGTGGCGTGCGGCGAGGGGCACCAGAGGATACGCAGCCGGGGGAAATGCAACGTGAGCAAGGTGAGCTTCGAAGAGACGTCCGTCGACGATATCTCGTGACGGAAATCGGATCGGGCCATCAGGGAGAACGGTTTCGCCGGGTCGAACTCGATGAGCAGCACGGGCTTCTTGTAGTACCGGGTCATGGAGAGACACTGGGTGTAGAGGCGCCCGCTCTGCAACGAGCCAATCAAATCGCTGACGCTCTTGCGCTCCACGCAGGTGTCCGGGGTCAGGATGTAGTCGCCCACGTCCAAGGTGACGGGCTCGATGTCCAGCCCGCGGCGGTGCAGCAAGGAGGGCAATTCACTGCGGAACTCCCGCATGTCCACGATGACTCGCGAGGGCTCCTTGGGCTGCTCCTGGCCTCCTGCTTATTGGAAAGAGGAAACAATGAGACACTTATTGGGACTCTCTTTTATAAATACGGGAAACTGTCCAGGAAACATGAAGACAGACGTGCCTGCTTTGCGGGTGTTGGTGGTGGCATTGGCAGGCTCCAAATTTCTAGCAAGGTCTAGGTTGGTGTCTCCTCGCCCCTCCCGCTCCTCTGGGATGACCATGGTGGCCTTTTCCCTGCAGAGAAAACACACATAATGACCATAAGGACAACAAAACGCACATCAATAGATACAGGGTTCATACACAGGTTGACCAATGGAGTTCCAGGACTTAAAAAACAAATTTCCATTATGTGAAATCTCGGTGTATACATGAGTAGTTAATGTACCTTAAATGACACAAAATTAATGAGACAATAGTTTAATTCAAAGAATATACATCATTTATATAACATTTATTTATATAAATGTTTATTCTTTTAATCAAACTGCTTAAATGAACATATGAATATAACAAATGTCAATGACTTTTCCAAAACTTTTGGGACTTTTTCAGGTCTGGAAAAAAACATTTTCGAATTCCAAGACTTTTCCAGGTTTTTTCACCCTGTAGATACTCTCACGGTTGCAGGAGGAGAAGGAAACTTGCACCTGATCAGGTGCTCGAAGGCTTTCTTTTCCTTAGCCAGCGCCGTCAGGTACTTCTGTTCTTCCGTCGAGCCTCCGTAGACGAGGAAATACACCCGCAGCGTCTTTCCGGGCCGGCAGGCTTTGTAGATCTCCAGCTGGCGGACAAAACTGATCTCGGCGTCGTACAGCACCACGAAAGCCGGCTCCACCTCGTGCAGCACCCGCGTCAAGCTGTGGGGGTCGGTGAGACCCCTGAGCGGGTGAATGACGGTGAGCGGCTCCTTCAGGACGCCGTAGTAGTCGTCTGACGACAAATCCAGCTTCAGCTGTTCTCCTTCCTCTCCTTCCTCCTCCTCTGGGTCGCCATCATCTCCACTGCTGCCCATCGCCACCGCCTCGTCCTCTTCTTCATTCCCCATCATCTGGGTCAGGGTCAAGGACGGCCTTTTTTTGCCCTTTGTGGCTTTTTTCTTGCGAGCGGGCTCCTTTCCCTTGGCTCCGTTTTTCGGCCAGCCGTGGCCCTTTTTGTGCAACTCGAGGCCCATGGCGGCGGCCGCGGCGGAGTCCCGTTTGCCGACCGTGCGGATGTAAAGTCGGTTGAGCATCCAGACGGAGCCGTGCCTGATGTACTGCTGAAGCTGGGCACACGTCCTGTCGTCGCTGGCACAGATCAGCACTCGACCTGGAGGACACGGGCACATCAGGCAGCTAGACAGATGTTTTTTAAACATTATTTCAGTGCATATTTTGTGCGATCAAATTACACAATTTTTTTTTATCTCCGAGTCTTATTCTAGATTTGTTCTACTAGCTTTTTAAAAATATTTTTGCCTTTCCCCATTACTTAACATTAAGGCGAATGTGTGTGTGTTTGTGTGTGTGTGTGCATTTTGTTAACGAATAGTGAATCCTAATCATCATCATATGGAGAATGGTGGATATTGGGACTCACACAGGTATACGTTCAGGTGTTACAACTGAATCATATATGTGGATATATTCTGTTGAATTGTGATCTCTTTATTTCACATTACTTTCCCCTCCTGTTTCCCCTTTGAAGTACAAGAACTGTAGCCCTGGTTCAGAATCACTGTCTTACTGGTAAGCCTGAACGCAGCCATCATTGATATTATTTTTATTTATTTATCTGAGCTACAAGAAGAAACCTGTATTCATATTCCAGTATTTTTTTATTTTTCAAAATTCAGGGAGATTTAGTTTGCCTTCACTTTGTATACTGCAAGTGTGACATGAGTATGATGAAGTCTACCACGCAGTAAACCAGCAGGGCCAGAGGAGGACTGTGTTTAGGCCCCTCTGCTGGGTCTAAATTTAACATTGGATTCAAATTGGAGATTAAATGCTTTTTCTATGTTCGTGTAGATTGAGGATTTAATGAGACTCTGTTTCTATAGTTCACTATAACATTAAAATCAATAGAATAGAGACACAAGGGACTCTTACAGCTCTGACCTGGTTCATGCTGAGAGCTCTCGTTCTCCCTCTCGATCTCCTGCAGCACCTCAGTCAGAGCCTCCCACTTGGGGCTCTTTTCCAGCACCAGTTCCCGCTTCACCTCTGAAACACACACACACACACACACACACATACATACACTCAGCCTCGAGTCATTCCCACCAGCAGGTCCCGTTGTGGATATCTACTCTGAAGAACTTGGCCATTACCTAAGGCAGAGGACGACTTCGGCTTCTCTGCTTCCGCCCCCACTTTGAGTTTCTTCTTGCTCTCCGGGATGCGGTACACTCGACCCCGGGCGTTCATAAACATGGAGGTACTGGAGTCGAGGAACAACCACCCTGATGGTCACAACACCAGATGTATGCAATCAGACACGGATATAAAAAGGTGATTAATCCCGAGTACTTCCGAGATAAGTTCATAGTTTACCGGAATTTGATCCGAAGTTCTTTTGGCTGGTGCGCAGCGACTCGAGCAGATTTAGGAAGGTGACGCAGTCGTACTGCGTGAGGTAGAGCAGGAGAACCCTCAGCACCTTCAGGTCCTGGACCAGGGCCTTGGTCTTCGCTCCCAGCTGGTGCCACAAGGGGTCCAGGTAGTGGTGGATGGTCTGGGTAGGAGGAAGGAAAACCCACTTTAAAAAAAATGAACTCCACGACAAAAGGCGTGTTGTTAAAAGTCTCATTTAGTCCGAGCAGTACTCAGGTTTCCTGTTATTTGTATTGATTGTGTCCAAGTGACTGGCACAACTACAACATTTTGGGTCCTTTTTTTAATTAATAGCATTTAATGCACGTTGAGGAGGCTCATCTTAACATCGACACCCATTCAAAGAAATGGATCGGCCATAAAAACGACATTTTGTAAAAGTTTTCCGCTTGTTTTTTTCTTGTTTTCATTACAATGGGCCAAACAGAAGCAGCTCTTCTTCATTAGCGACCGACCTTTTCGAAGGCGTTGCCCAGCGTGTTCTCCACCGAGAGGTCCTCCGCCTCCAGAGTGGGGTTGTAGCGTTTCAGCTCCTTCAGACAGGCGCTCATGATATCCAGGATGGCGCTCTGGATGGCCCTCATCGCAGGCGTCAGTGACACGTGGAGCTCCACCACCTCCGGCTTGTGCTTGTCCAGTGCTGCATTTACCGACGCTTGAAACCTGTTGAGTGAAGCAGGTTAAGAAAGTAAAAAGGTAAAAGCAGGATGAGGGAAGGATGCAGTCGTTTATTAAATTACACGTGCGCTTTTCCTGCCATGACATGTCTCAATGGCTGCAGGGGAAAAGCTGTATTATGTTGGGTCATACCTGGGCCAAAGGTAGAGCTTCTTGACGAAGAGGTTTCTCATAACGCGCTCCACCTGGCAGAAGCCGGAGGAGAAGGACGTGGCCTTGTCGGTGAAGGCCTTTATGAAGCCCGTCTTATTCTTCTGTCTGAAGAGACGGAGGATGAAGGCCTCCTGACACGACTCAATGATTTTATGAGCACGATACACCAGGATGCCTGAGGGGGAAGTATGGAAAGACAGTCTGGGTTATTGTTCAAAACTGAAGATGTAATGCAGAGCAACAGCCAAAATAAATACTACCGTATTTTCCGCACTATAGGGCGCACTGGATTATAAGGCGCACTGTCAATGAATGGTCTATTTTCCATCTTTTTTCATGTATATAGCGCACCGGACTATAAGGCGCATTAAGCGAAACAAAACAGTCAGCCAGTCAAATTTTATGAAACGTGTTCACAATAACTCTCAACATTGTTCAGTTATAACACGTAAAATACAACACAATACACTCACAACCGCAAGCGAGAACTAGTGATGGGTGACATCGTTCTGGTCCCTGTTTCCTCCACGGTGCGGTTCACGGGGGTATCAGAGGTGAGGGGAACCGTGTCCATGTTGGTGACGTGCTCTGACCGGATCTTCTTTTCAGTGATCTGGTTTTTGCAGTATTACTCCGCGACGCTCCTAACTGCGGTAGCCGTGATGCTGCAAGCGGTGCGGCTTTGGAGTTTACCGAAGTCGTACTAAAACATGTTGACAGCGCGCCGTGAACCACACAAAATCGCTTCGAGGTCAGTAAGCACAAACAGAATTAATCCATATACAAGGCGCTCCGGATTATAAAGCGAACTGTTGTTTTTTGAGAAAATTAAAGGCTTTTAAGTGCGCCTTTTAGTGCGGAAAATACGGTACACTTAATGCAAGGTGTTGATGTAAATGGATTTATTGTTTATTAACCTTTATAGCTCACGTTAAATACTTGTTTTAAAATGTATTTAAGCCAATCTGTACATGTCTTTACAAGTACATTCACATTTACAACCAAGGAGTTCACTTTTCGATAAAAAATAATAAATATCTATATTAATAATAGCTCAAAATAATTGAAGATATCGGCGGATTTGTTCTGGTAGTAAATTCAGAAAAAATATTAAACTTGTCTCTTGTTAGTCCCCAAATTAAATCTGTCAATCAAAATTGTGAGTGACATCATGCTTGAAATATGTTCACTATTGCCCCGTTACATCTCATGCTGAAATCCCTTGAAACCAGGCCGAAGCCAACAGATCACATGTTATCAATCCTGCGTTGAGGCCATTAAAAAATATATAGTAGTAAACAGGGATATAACTATTATGACATCAAAAGGATGCAAACACAAAGTACACTAACAGCTCGCAAAGCGTGAAAATCAAAACATGGCTCTTTTTTTTCCCGGGCGGTGGTCTGACCCGATATGAGATGAGCAGGGACGCGGTCGGTGAGGAAGTCGACAACCAGGATCCTGCTGGTGACGAACAGCACCCCTCCCTCCGTGTAGACGTCATAGCGCTCGGTGCTGTTGACGTCGCTGTTCACCGTCCGGGGCAGGTGGGTCACGCCCTCCGCTCGCAGCTGCTCCGTGAAATACTCCTTGGGAAGAGAGAGAAATCAAGAAAGAGTTTTGTTAAAGCTGCTGCAAGTAAATCAGGGTTCATACACATGCTGACCAATGGATTTCCAGGACTTTAAACCAAATGTCCATGACCAAATATTTTGTGAAATCTCAGTGTATACATGAGTAATTAATATACCTTAAATGACACAAATGAATGAGAGACAATAGTTTGATTAAAAGAATACATATTTATATAAATGTTTATTCTTTCAATCAAACTGTGTAAATGAACATATGAATATAACACATTTCCATGAGTTTTCCAAAACGTTTGGAATTTAATTTTTTTCAAGGACTTTTCCAGGCCTGGAAATAAACATGTTTAAATGCCATGACTTTTATGTATGGATATATAAATACATATATATATACACACACACATATATATATATACACACAATATATATTTATAAATAAATACATATATATATATTCAGTATATATACAAATATATAATGTATAATATATATCAACAGTATGTATAAACATACCTGCAAACTCATAAGGGGTGAAAAAGGTGACAACTGGGGTGGGGGGGGGGGCAGGTGACTTTTTTGTTGTCTCCACACCACATCCACGTTGTCTGATGACACCTCAAAGCTTTTCTAACTACGGTCTTTTGATTGTTCAGACTGCAAATCTAAATAATAATAACAAACATTTTAAGAAAAAGGTCCTCTGAATAATTCAGTGATCAGGCCCTAATAATAGTAATAACAACTTTACATTATCATTATATATAATATGGTTAAAATCATTCATGAACCAACTTCCTTTTTTTTTTTTTTACTTGTGTGCTCTGCTAAGCTTTGAGGCTGTTCCATGATTCTGTTCCATGACTCTGTTCATGATTCTGTTCCAGGAGCCTGTTCCTTCGACGTATCCCATCAAAGATGTTTTATTGTGAAGATCACCACATCGCATGTTCTCCGTGTCTCACTCCAATCTCATAAACGCCGGCCGTCCAATTTACCCCCCCCCCCTACCCCAAAACCTCTTCGGATCTACACTATTCACGTGGATGACCTATTTTGATTTCAAAACGGCCGAAAGGTGACAAGTTTGCAGGCATGTATAAACAGTAAAGTGAAGGTTTAAGTGTATATATGTAACCACCTCGAGTCACGGTGTATTTACAACCTGTGACGCCTTCGTAAAGAGGCTCGTGAGCGTCACACGTGTGGTGGTTCTTCACCTGTTCAGGTGTGGTCGTGTTGAGCAGGAGGACCAGGCTGCCTTGCTCCGAGTAAACCCGCATGAACTGCAGCAGGATGCGGTCTATCCCCATCCCCTCCGCCGCCACCAGCAGCCCGTCGCCTTCAAACAGGCTCAGGAACATCTCGGTCTCGAAGTCGAGCAGCGGCCCCGCCATGTTTATAAAAAACACGTTTTCTCTTACTCACGCTTATAACAGTTAGCTAAAAGCGAGTGTATGTTGGCCGCTCGCACCCGCCGTTAGAACCTATGTTATGTAGTTGCAAATCCGGTCACGTGACATTTATAAACAAACAAGACCGCCGTGGAGAGCGTGGAATTTAGAAATAACAGCGCCGCTTATCGGCGTGGAGGACTGATAGCAGGCAAACCAGCGCATTACACCCTGCCTGTTGTCTATGGTGACGCTGATGGTTTATTACCTTCGCATTGAAAATGCGGAAGGTTATGTTTTGATCGCCGTGTATTTATTTATTTATTTGTATGCGTGTTATTCGCATAACACAAAAAGTATTAAACCGAATCGCATGAAATTCGGTGGGATGATTGGTTATCCGAGGACCATTTGATTCGATTTTGGGATCAATCGGGTCAACGGTCAAGGTCATGAAAAGGTCAACATCTTCTTTTTACCATAGCACGGTCAATTTGCATCCAATTGGCATGCAACTAACGCCAAAATGTTCATAATTCAATGCCCAATCTTGTGATATGCGAAGGTATGCGCTCTACCGAGTGCCCATTCTAGTTACATATGTAATCAATACAAAAAGTCTCTTTAACATAAGATCAATCTATTATAACATGCAACAGTAAACGGGAACGAAGTGCACGATGGTCATACATTTAAAGCATAATCCAGTCACTTGAGTAAAGTAATAAGACATATCCACAAATATGTGTCCAACACATTTAGTAACCATTTAAAGCATTTCAACTGATTTGAAATATAGGCTTATCCGAAGTGTCTATATTTGGCGAATTGAACCTGTGATGTAATGTTTTGCATTTTTTATTTGCGCAGTTTATTGTGTTTGAAATTAGCAAATCAGTTCGACTTTAATAAAAACACAGAATTAGCTTGTTATTGATAGTTTAGGAGTCATTAGTAACAATTACCCTGTCATGCAATTAAAGGCACGTTTGTAAAGATGAGCAGGACTACAGGCAGACACGCAGGGATTGCAACCAGTGTTTACAAACCTGTTGCTCTTGCTTCCTGCAGTACTCCAGTCTGCCACTAGATGGAGACAAAGACTGTGAAGTGTGTCGTTTTACGTGCTGCACGCATATACTTATTTTTCTCTTTTTTAAATGAAACGCTATACCTGTTCAATTGGAGACAGTATTGGGTCTGATATATGCTGACTCAACGGAGCGGTGTTATTTCGTGTCACAGAAGAGTTTTAGTCCACTGGTTCTCAAGGTGCCGTGAAGGAAGTGGGTCTCTGCTTCCCACGGAGAGGAGGGTTTTCCGGTCAAAGTTTCCTTTGTGATTCGGAGGTGGCGGTGGATCATCCCCACAGACACCACACACACGCACAAGCGGCGACCATGAAAAGTAAGCTGGACTACATAGTACAAAACATGGATAACGTCACGGCATTAGCTCACGTTAGCTGGGTAGCTAACCGCTGGTTCATGGTGACGCTCGCGCTCATGCTAACAGTAGCTAGCTAGCTTAGCTAACTTGGTGTGTCTGACTGTCTGCATTCCACGGTAATGCAGAGGAGAAATGTTTTCATGTAGCCGGACACAACAATAAGGACATTAGTATGCAGGTGTAAACTTTCACGCTCGTTATGTCGTCTGCGTGTCATTTTAAATGGTAACGTCACTTTAACTCGGGTTTAGACTGTCCAGGTAAACTCGGACAGAGACACGCTAGCAGTAGCTTCGCTAGCTGCTCTGTGTTTCGGACAGGTGACGGTTGTAGTGACATCTGTGGAAAGGCCTCCCGCAACGTGGATTCATCTATCACCCATTATCAGGAACGTTGCGCATTTCATACTTTCACCCAATTTACTCCGAGGGCCTTTTTTTGCACATTGCCATAATTACCATAATAATAGGACATTATGTGTGCAGGGAACGAGGTCAGATATCAGTTATTCTCTATAGATTATTGTCTTATTCTTCTTCAACAGATCCATTCAAAGCTCCGTCCTGCTGAAATGGGAAAACAGCCCTTCATGATTCAGTAATACAGGTAAGCAACAAGCCGAGTTCCCATGCAGTGGTGGGGAGACGACACACCCTTTACCTTTTAGCTGTTGCTAACTGCAATGCTGTGGTAATTATTGGTGGGAGTTTTCGGTGTCTGTCAGAACACGTGTCTCTGTGTTTACCTATGAAATTGTTACACATACCTGAAAAGCTAGTGGGGGCAGGTAGAGAGGAATGCTGGAGTGTACCGAAAGGCATTGGACCGACACGGTGCACAGTGCATGTTTGAACAGCAGCTTGACTCAATTGTGCACTGAAAATATCTTTACAAAACAACATTAACGTGCAACACAAAACTAGTGCAGGTATGTGACAGCTATCACGTTGTATTAGTGGCAGCAATGAGCCTGCTCTTCCCTACAAGTGTTTTAAAAACCGGGTTGCAGGCTTGATACGGACACTCTTAATTCATGCGCAATGTTGAGCTTTTATTTTGAAGGGCAGCAGCCAAAAAGGCGATCTCCCGGAAGTAGGATGTGGCGAGTCACCGAGAATCTTGGACGTCACCTGTTACGGCCGTAACGTAAACATTTACACTAAAGTGCAGGCATTTTATTACGCCATGTATTTATTAATGACTTAGTTCTTGAAGGTCTTGAAATAAATACAATCTTAATTCCCCATGGCTGTGCCCCACAGTTTCAGAACCACTGCCCTGCAGGCCAATACAAATGATCGTAAATGTGAAACAACTTGCAGACATCCTGAGGCCAGCGGCATCAAGTGTGCATTTAGTGCGTCATGTGTGCCGCTATTCAGACGTGTGTGCGCTGGTTGATTGTGGGAGAGAACAGAGACATCTCACACAACGCTGCCTCGTTGTTTTCAGGCAGCAACGACAGAATCCCCTTCAGAACCGCATGACTTGAAAACACATATTTGCAGAGAGAGCTCGACACACACAACCCAGCTGCAGCCTGCAAGCCTGCCTTTGTAAATAACAATGAGAAATGTGCCACCCAAGTGACTGGGTCTGCTCTGTACATGGGCGTGATTATAAACAAGGAGATAACCAGGAACACCGGGCTTATTCCAGTAAATCTGACAAATCTGTTTCATTAAGTAGGTGTAAATCATTTTGACCTTTTTTTCCCCCGCACATCCAAACTGTCTCTTGACTTGAGTCAGTCTGAACAGTAAGCCCCATTTTAACTTTAAACTCAACCTCAGTTGTCCCCAATGAGGAACTTGGTTGTCTCGTAGATGCAACAGAGACCACACAGACACAAACATGCACATTTTGTATATAGCTTCCTTTTATTGAAAAACCTCCAGTTGTTACACGGTTTAAATGTATGGAAATCACAGGTTGTTAAGAAGTAAATGAAGGAAAAACAATCCATAAACGAGAGTTCTGCCTTTCTAAAGCTGTGGCCACAGCAACAGTTGTAAAAGCTCAAAAATGCAAATTCTTCCCTGATGGCTGATTTAATCAGAGAACTCTGTTTAATAAGGCCGCTGACCTTTTTCTTCCGGACTATTCTCAGCCGAGACAGGTTTGTGTTTGGCCTTAGTTTCCCTTCATGCTTAACCAGTTTGTATTACCAGGGGTCGTACGGTCATGGAAAACCTGGAAAAGTCATGGCATTTTAAAATGGTTATCTCCAGGCCTGGAAAAGTCCTGAAAAAAATATCTTAAAAGTCATGGAAATGTGATATATTCAAATGTACATTTACGCTGATTTTTAAATAATGAATATTCTTTTTAAATGAAAGCCGCTCAAAATATAAGCCGGCATTTGCTTTCATACACAATTTTTTTTTCGCGGTGCAAGTGAACGCACCTTAACTGAAAAGACAAATGTTTATTCTTTTAATCTAAACTATTGTGTATATATATATGTATGTGTATGTATATATATATGTGTATATATATATATATATGTATGGAATAATGTTAATGTTGTTGGCAACACCTTTACTATCCTGTGATCCTATTCTGAGATATTATGCAAAACCCATATTTAGTTATTTAAATCTGTGTTTGACACGTACACATAGCTTGATCGGTGGCTTTTTAGAAACACTCGAACAGTTGTATTGCCTTGAACGTCAGTTTATGAATGATTTTGCAGCTACGTCAGACGGTAATATTGGTAGGTATCATTAATATTGTGATAATCGTGTGTATGGAGGCCATTGTGTCTCTTGCAGACGGAGTAGCCTGAGCAAAACTAAATGTAAAGAAGTTTGCTGAAAGCATGTATTGCGTTGGAAGGGGTCCTGTTTCAAAGCTATTTAATTTTAGATTTGCATCTTTTAGATTGATGTAGGCCACAGAGGAACATTCATATTATTTATACTGGACTCGATCCCCGAATGACGTGATTACAAGAAGAAGGCTAAACAGAGTCTGTCCTCACTCGTGGTCTACGATGCGCTGCCAAAGATCCTCTACGGCTTTGTTTATGGCAGTGGTTTTGTTAATTCCCTTCTATATTTTGGTCTTTATATAATTATGAAATTTGCTGCTGTGTGGCGATCAACGTTGAAACTTTCTCTTGACTTGAGTTAATCAGAACAGTAAAGCCCCATTTTAACTTTCAACTCCTCCTCAGTGGTCACCACGGTGGAAATGTGTTGTTTCATAGATGCAACAGAGACCACACTGACACAAACATGAAGCTCTGAGAGGATGTGACTACACGGTTTAAATGTATGAAAATCACAGGTTGTTAAGAAGCAAAAACAATCCATAAACAAGAGTTCTGCGTTTTTAAAGCAGCGGCCACAGCACCAGTTGTAAAAGCTAAAAAATGCAAATTCTTCCCCGATGTGTGATTTCATCCAGAGTCTACAGCGCTGCAGGAAAAGCGACGTGCTCGGCGTCCTGGGCCCGAGCTCACAGACGTGTTGCAGCCTGTAATGTGCCCCAAGTATCATTTATCTTTTATTATTTTTATTTCATTTCAAGACTTCAGAAATTACACCCACGGGCGTATTTCATAAATGTTATCACATTCTACTTTATTCCTCCACACGGCGACTCGAGCAAAAAGTCAAAAAATCTATGGCTCAATTTTCGAGATGCATCCATGTATTTATATGCCTGTGAAATGAAAGACACGAGGAAAAGAGCACAGGACGTCTGTAAAACAGTCTTGAGTGGGATGCTGTGATGTTTATTTAGCCTCAAAGACAAACATTAGCCAGCAGCTTACGGGCTGTGTAGATCATAAGCTGCTTACCTGTCGGATAATTAAATGTCAACTCAACGTCAGCACTCAAGTTTTCTACATCTCGAGTCCCCAAAGCACCCTCAGTAAAAATTGAATAAATGAACAAAACAAAATGTATTTCATTGATTATTTTTGACAGAGAACCAATGAAGTATTACTGTTTGCTCCTTTTTTTTAAATGAATAATTCCAGTCCATTTTTGTCAGTTGTTGTCTTAATATCACGCTAAATGTCCTGTATTTTTGCTACAGGTCTCCGTCACCCTGGCAGCGCTACACCCACAGAAAGGGGAGGAGCTAAGTCCCGGTAGCATGGAAGTCTCCGCGGCGCCAGTCTTGGTCCCGAGCCCTCGGAGCGAGGCGGTGACCACTGAGCTTCAGGAGCTGTCCCTTCAGCCTGGACCCATCCCCTGGCCTCTGCAGGAGAGAAAGAATGGTGAGCCTGTGGGGCGCATGCACACTGTTTGCATTTTGGGTTTTCGATGGATCGGTCAGAGAAGCCGTTACAATCTTCTTGCCTTTTTTAATTTTTTTTGCAGCAGAATAGCTCAACCACTGACCAAACGAATAGTCCCATCCCACTTTGCAAGAAAAGAGCACGGTATAAGTGCTATATAGTGTTTTCTGGCATTCAAAAAAACAATATGAAAAATGTTGTCCCTATTATCCATTCACTCACTATCTATACTATTTTTCAAAGATATAATGAGAAAATGAATTCATGAAGTATTTAAAGATTTTCTTCTGGCTTTTGGACCAGTTTCTGTCTGAGCTGCAGCTTCGTGATTACTTTACGTCTCATCCTTCACAGTGGTGGCTTATGGCCAACATGTACTCCTTCAAGCTTGACTTAGAGTTAAGGGGTTCTCATCTTAGAGATGAGGATTCTTTACTTAGAGCTGAGGGTTCTTCCTCTAGAGCTGAGGGTTCTTTACTTAGAGCTGAGGGTTCTTCCTCTAGAGCTGAAGATTCTTTACTTAGAGCTGAGGGTTCTTCCTCTAGAGCTGAGGGTTCTTCTAAAGCTGAGGGTTCTTCTTCTAAAGCTGAGGGTTCTTCTTCTAAAGCTGAGGGTTCTTCTTCTAAAGCTGAGGGTTCTTCTTCTAAAGCTGAGGGTTCTTCTTCTAGAGTTGAGGGTTCTTCCTCTAGAGCTGAGGGTTCTTCCTTAGAGCTGAGGGTTCTTCCTTAGAGCTGAGGGTTCTTCCTTAGAGCTGAGGGTTCTTCCTTAGAGCTGAGGGTTCTTCCTCTAGAGCTGAGGGTTCTTCTTCTAAAGCTGAGGGTTCTTCTAAAGCTGAGGGTTCTTCTTCTAAAGCTGAGGGTTCTTCTTCTAAAGCTGAGGGTTCTTCTTCTAAAGCTGAGGGTTCTTCTTCTAAAGCTGAGGGTTCTTCTTCTAAAGCTGAGGGTTCTTCTTCTAGAGCTGAGGGTTCTTCCTCTAGAGCTGAGGGTTCTTCCTTAGAGCTGAGGGTTCTTCCACTTGAGCTGAGGGTTCTTCCACTTGAGCTGAGGGTTCTTCCACTTGAGCTGAGGGTTCTTCATCTAGAGCTGAGGGTTCTTCTAAAGCTGAGGGTTCTTCTTCTAGAGCTGAGGGTTCTTCACTTAGAGCTGAGGGTTCTTCCTCTAGAGCTGAGGGTTCTTTACTTAGAGCTGAGGGTTCTTCACTTAGAGCTGAGGGTTCTTCCTCTAGAGCTGAGGGTTCTTTACTTAGAGCTGAGGGTACTTCACTTAGAGCTGAGGGTTCTTCCCTTAGAGCTGAGGGTTCTTCTTCTAGAGCTGAGAGTTCTTCACTTTGAGCTGAGCTTAATATCCTTTGTCTGTTATAGCAGAGTCATATTTGAATATTCATGGACCTGAAATGATTAATTGGTTGAGTCATTCAGCTGTAACTATTTAAGTTCAAGATGGGGCAACATGAGGAGACCTCACTTTGAGTTCTGAGAACTTACGGTGGGGATGTTTCACAATTCAAACAACTGGGCAGTTGCAGTTGGTCCATGGCTTGCAGATGTAAATATTTCTCTTTTTTATATCCATGAAACCTGTTTCAAAGATGTTTCCTGTTGTCTTTTCCGAAAAACATCCCACAACTCTGTTGGTAAAGATAACAAAACACACTGTCAGTCGACTTGGTGCCTCTGCGTCGGAGCATCTTTCTCAAAATACTCAGTTTTAAGCAAAAAATAAGGCACATTTGTGCATGCATATACAAGCGGTTACACATTGACGTGAACTAGGTCAATAAAACAAAGCTTCCCAACGTTACCTGCAGACATACACACACCTTGCTTTATCAGAATAGTCGGCACATTGTCCATTGTGCCGCGCTGGGCGTTGGCCACGCGGTTTTGACGAGTTCCAGTGTGTTGACCTGCTGTTGGAGGGGAACATTGGACCAGGTTGGACCAGTAAATGATTGACCATCTTTAATGGGACCCACCAGTGGCAGCGAGTGATGCACAACAACACACACAGTCCAACCCGACGACGACAAAAGACGGCCAGCTTCACCGCACGCCACACTGGGATGGATGCGAACATCCACGACTTCAGTAATTCCCCCCGAACACCATTTCAAGTGATGTTTACATCGTTGCCAACAAGTTGGCGTGTTCCTGTGGCTACTCGTCACAGGAACATGTTTACCTCTCAAGAGACGCACAAAGGACTCTCCCCTCTCGGCCTCGGGCCACCACTCCCCGAGTGAAACAACCCCTGCTCTTGTTGGCCTGCGCATTTCATTCTGCTGGCAAAAAAGCCGACGTGTCGCTGCAGGCACTCCTGCAGCTAATGTTACACGCCGATGCTTTCAGAGCGCTGGCGAGATGCGTTGCAGCATGTGACCCATGTTTATTTCCACGGCGATACATTTGTGCCGGGGGAAAGAGGATGAAATGCTCATCAAAGCCGTTTCTCTCACACCGGCGTCTGCAGTAAGTTTACTGCACAATGTTCCTTCGGCAAGTGCTGGGAGATGTATTGATAAACACGTGTCTGTGTGTGTGTGGTTGTATATGTTTTTCAGCACGAGGATTACAGTGTGTGTGTGTGAGAGAGAGAGTCTGTTTTGATTCAATTCATTAAAGCCCGACATCACAGAGAACGGCCTGAAAAGCATCGTCGTTACCCGTCATGTGTTCCCCTTGCCTCTAAATTGCAATGGACCGCGGCGCCCGTGCTGTGTTAATGTGACTCTGATCCCTTGAAACTTCGAGGCGAGGGAGTGGGAGTGTGTGGGCCGCAGCAGGAGGAGGAACGGGAAGAAGAGGGGAGGGGGAGGTGGCGTCTGAAATGGCAGTATTGCGTAACTTCTCCGAGAGGGAGCAGAAGGAAAGCGAGGGAGACGGCGGCGCGTTGCTGCTGGATGGGAGGCTCGGCACCAGCTTGTTTAGTTGTGCTCTGTTTCCATTTCTACTTTATAACTGGCAGAATAGTTAACAAAAGTTATTTTGTTGTTGTTGTTTTTTTAAGTACATGTGAGCGAAACAACGGTGTTGAGACGGAGCGCTCGTGGACCTTTGGGGTGGGCCTTGTTGTTCCTTTAAAGGGGCAGACACACGGACCTGCTCACGCCCTCTCTGCCGGGGCGTGCACACACTTGTAGACACACACACAGAACGGGAATGTGAGGTGCTACCTGTGGAGTACCAGCTGCCGGTGAGAGGAGAGCGTGTTGAAGTTGGCTTTTCTCTTGCTGGACTTGTCTTCTGCCACCGCCGCTGTTTTTGCTTCTTCTTCTTTTTCTTCTTCTTCTTCTTCTTCTTCCTCCCCACACACTAGTCATTGTGCTTGTTTTGGGAATATTAATCTTTGCCGGGAGGGTGACGCCTCTCCTCAGCATGGTGCAGAGGAAAATGACTATCACGTCAGGTAAAGTGTGTGTCTGTGTGCATGTGTGTGTGAGTGAGAAAAGTGATAATGAAAGTTACCTGTGAAGTGTGCCTTAAGCTGATCTTATTTTACTGTGTGTGGTGTGTGAGCGCATGTGGCAGTGCATGTTGGGTGACCTAAAGACTTGGCGTGCTGTTCTTGTTTGTGTGCTCCACGTCGATGTTACTAACTTTTAAACATTCTTTTCCACAATCAGATTACTCAACCATATTGGAAACTTCAAACCTTGATCACAGTTCACTAGGTGTAGATTTTAACAACAGCAATAAGACATTTCTATTAATAAAAAAAGTATTAACTGCAAATGTCATCAAAGTTGTAGAGTCTGTTCACCGTCAGTCCCTTTTTTAAATGTCTGTTAGTTGCAAATCCACCAAACACCATGCAGTGTACATGTAACTCTCAGGGTTTCACCTCAGAGGGTCCCCAGAACAAAGAGGACCAGGCGGGGCCGTAGGGTCAGATATGCGGGGAACGCTCCAGAGCCGATGAGGGTGGAGGAGGTGTCAAGAGGTGTGGTCGTTGATGAATTTGTCTTTTCTCAGAAAGGGAAACTCCCCGTGGCCTGACTGCAGGACCCAGACGGGGCCGGAGCGTCTGGGTTAAGCTGCGGGAACACAGCCCCCGTTAGTCACAGGCTCTGCTCCAGATTCAAGTGCAAATGACCTGCTCATTGCAGTCAGGACAGATTGTCCCAGATCCCGTCACGCACCCGACTACTACGACAGAGGCTGGAGACTGGATTGTAAATGATAAATGCAACGGGACAGTTTGTGTGCTGCGTGCCAGGCGGTGCTGTGGAAGCCTGAGCAGTGATGTTTCATGTGAGACTCTGCAGGTTTCTGTTTCGAGCAGCTGACGTAGTCGTGTCGGCTGGTTCACAGACTATTGCACCAACTGTACACGCAGCGAAGGGGACGAATCGTAGAAGTTGTTTTCTTTAGCCTGTGGCTTGAATTTGGTAAAACCTGCAGACTCGTGTGTTGCAGAAACACACAGGCGGAGTTCAAAATGAGCCGGTCCAGACTGAATACGAGATCCTGGCTCTGATGTTTACCGACCGGACCTGTTAACAGAGAGCGGTGTGGCTAAAGGGTGGTGTTGAGGAGCCGGTTGACTTTGGGATGTGTCTGATTTCATCATCCAGACTTAAAAAGATAAAGATCACGTCCTTCTTCGTCCCCACCCTTGCGTAATGGATGGGCCGTGGCTTCCCCTCCCTGTTGTGTCAGTGGCGCTCGGCGCCACTCGTATTCAGTTTGCCATCCGAAATATAAAAAACACACAAAAGAAATGTGAACCCCACAGAGATTTTTTATGCCGGGCAGTACTTAAGATGCAATATAGCAAGATATTCAAGCCGGCCGAGGCGATCCTCGTCCGGCAGTGATTCAGGGAGGTTATGTAACCGATTGGGAGGCGGCCAACTGCACTCTGCCAGGCTGAGAGAAGGAGGGGAAGAATGAGATGGAGAAACTGATAGATAGCAAGGAAGAGGAGGAAAGAGAACCAGGAAATGTAAAAAGAGTGGAGAGAACAGAAAAATGACACCATAACAAAGGTACTGTGCGACGTCGGTGAGGTGTGTTCCAGTCTCACACAAACATAATCCAGCTGCATGTCTCCTCGCCTATTAGATAATCTCAGATAATCCCAAACAACACAAATGGCTGTAATGGCAGCAGCATGTTTTTGACCCGTGGTATTTTTAGTTTGAGTACAGTGCACGTCGTTGAAAGAATCAAAGCGTGTATTTTATGATCATTGAATGTCTGCGTGTTAATTAAACTGCTTCTCAAATCTCAGCTCTCTGGTGACGCTGCCGGGCTGAATCTAAACACGTCGCAGGTTTCGGTGAATGTAAACAACTCTCAGACGAATAAACATCCACGCAACATATTTATGCAACTGAGGCACGTTCTGCGAGAGGCTTAATTCTCAGTAATTGTGTCCAGCACTGCACATGCACACCCACAGAATACGAATGTTTCACCAGTGCATATAGACACACACACACACACACACACACAGACACACACTCAGTCCTGAGTCCTGGACATGCACTCAGAGGCTTTGGTATCCTTCCTTATTTCACAGTGTGTCCTCCTGACGGCTTTTCAACAAGCACCGACAGACTCTCAATCTTTTGATTTGTGACCCGGGAACTCGCTGGTAGATAACGAGGAGCGAGCGAGCGCAACCAACCAGCCTCACATCTGTAGCCCCAAGCTAAAGAATTTCACTTTATCAGCATCGTAGATCTGCTAGTAGCAACAGGAGCAACAAGCCCACTCATGTAGCTCAGTGATCTCTAAAGACACACACAAGCACACACACGTAACGCATGCAGCGTGCGTCCACAGATATCTCACTACATACATTTCTACGTTTGTATATAATGCCCGTATGCACATTTTTGGTCATGTTTCGCTGGGTGGTTTGAACCCAGCTGCAGCACGGACACAGATACGCACGAACATAATCGATGTTTAGTGGAAATTCATGCAGCATCGAGTGCAGACGGCACGCTAACCACATGATGTTTCAAAATCCCAGCAGTCGTCAATTTTTAATGAAAAGTGAATTTGAGTTGTTTACAGGCTTTTTGCTTCCAGGCCAACTTAACCCAACATGATCCACTTCGAACCGTCTGCTTGGAAAATATGCGAATGAGAGTTTCACGCAGTTAAAAGTTCCTTCTGCCGCAGGTCCGAGCCCGGTGCTGCAGGGAGACTCTCCAGCACACGCCAACAGAAGACGTGAGTCCTCCAGTTAGTTTTACTTTGCGCCTCGTCTCCATCTCGACATCGCCTGCTGTTTCTGAATAATGGAACGGACGGGCACCAGCTAGCTCCGAGCGAGGCGCTCTTAACGTTAGCCGGTGAATGACGCGGAGGGTCGCCGTGAGCCGGATGTGTATCTCGGAAGCCGAGCCGTGTGCAGTGGGAAACTCTGCGTGGACGGCGGCACGAGGCGAAAAGCGCTGCGGCGCGATCGTCTTTCAAGTCGTACTTTAATTTTAGGGTTAGCAAACTTTAAGATCACAGCGGTTTGTGCTCGCATCGAGATGCTCGTGGTCACCGAGGGCCCCGCAGCCACTCGAGGTGTTTTGAACATGTGCTGTGTCTTTTTTTTATTTTTAGCTTCAGTAATGTGGCGGTAGGTGTTAAAAAACAAGCCAACTTCCATGTCGTGTGTCTTCATGGGGGTCACTGTCAGGGACATTCTGTCACCGAATAGGAGACGTCGTCAGTCTGATGCATCGATAAGTGAAAGAGTCATTTTGTTATTGGCAATAAACCAGCGCCACACGCACTTTTAGACCGAGATGGGGAACAAAGGTGTGTGCGGTACTTAAAGGAGATTCCCGTACGCGAGGAGAAGCTAGTAGTTCCTTTATTTGTCCTTTCTCTCCGTTGCGGTCGTAGCCTTTTATTTTTTATTTATGTGCCCAGGAGTCTGTTGTAATTGGACTGAGATGGAAATCCATCGTGAAGGAGAACAGAAAGCGGTGTTTCCTCTCTATGTGGGGCAGGAGGTCAGGGGGGGGGGGGTTGTTCCAATAAAAGATATGTTCAGATGTGCGAGTTATGCAACAGTCTGTGGAAATCCGTCATCATCACTGGACAGGGAACACCACCCCCCCCCCCTTTCTGGTTTTACAAGGAAGGTTTATGTTACCAGATGCTTACAGCTGCCAGCTGGTCTATGCCTCTCCTCTCACTTAACACTTGGGCTCCTTTTAGATGCTTCTCTCTCCTTCAACAGTGTACAATTAGACCATAGTTGGACTACTTTTAATTGACGAGGTGTGACACGGTGACGGGGGGGGGGGGGGGGCTACTGCAGCGCGGTCGAAGGCCGCTCGACAAAGAAGCTTTGACCACGCAGAGGGCGCTCTGTGATTTTGCCGAGTGCCTTTTTCCTATACGCACAACAACTTTTAACGATATTCGTATGGCTTTAATTTCCCATGGTGCTCTGGGTGTTGTATCTGGTTGTGCAGAAGGCTCGGTTGTTGCTTCCCGGTTTATTTTGCCCCCTCCTGAAGAGGTTGGAGTTGATGCTGCAATAGCATCGGTTGTATCAGAACCGGAGAGTCTTGTTGTCCTTTTGAAGGCTTCTCTTTGTGAAGAAAATGCTTTTGCTCTTCTACTGAGTAAGACATGTATTCATTGGATGGTTGATCCAATCACTTTCCAAGTGTTTGCCCAAATAAACAGTTTCCAAACCATCTGTCGGTCAAGTTACCACTGCATGGCCAACAGCACTGCAGGTTTATGCTCAGGTGAATGTTCCTTCCACAACGTACTGTCGTAGTTAAAGAAAAGGTCCATTGCAACACATGACACCGTCCTTGAAGCAGTTTAGGGATTATACATCTGATATCCAGAAGGACTTGTACAATTGCTTCAGCTGGAAACACATGTGGCGTTGTCTTACACGTTTCTTTCTTTCTTTCCCTATAATTACACACATGGCTGCCATGCAGAAACCAGTCTTCTTGGTGTGAGCCCCTTGCTTCAGATGTTATAGACCACATTCCTTCAGGCTCCATCTCTGTGCAGTTCAGTGGATCCACTCTTAAGAAATGTCAGTGTTGAGTCACGTGGCAAATGCAAACATTGCATGTACATTCCAGAGAAGACGGGGTCTGAAAAGTAAAGGGGAAAAAAACAACTTCTGGTTTCCTCTGCTGGATTGTTAACGGTCTGATCTGACCCGTGGTAGACCGGCACGTGGCCCGGTTGTTTCAGGTCTTGTTTGGTTAGTTTCAGTCTGACACATCCTTCATCTGTCTAACTCCAAAGGTCAATACCCAGGATATCCTGGGAAGTCTAAATATTATATGGGAGTATGGCTGGGTGTTTTGCCACTATGCTACTGGACAGATAACCAAACAATGCGACTACGACACCGTAGTTTGGGTATTATAATTAATTATGGTCAAAGAACTCATGCCTAAGATTCAACCTTGGATACACTTTATTATAAAGGCTACTGAAACATGTTGGTCAGTACTGAGTGAGGAGAGTTCTTTCAAAGCTGATGTCGTGGAACACAAACTCTCTTTAGACCTTTGGGTCAGCTCATGCTGTTTTCCAAAGTGCTTTCATTTATTGACTTCACCCTTAAGTCAAGGTAACCCTTCAAGCAAACACAATATCAGCTTTGTAAGTGATATCAGGTTTTGATCATTAGACACATTAGTTTGTTGGTCAGTAACATAATAAAGGAAATAAAAAGGTGATACGATACCAGCACCGTTCTGCTGGAATGGAATGAGATTTTACTTTGAACTGAACAGTGACATCAAAATGCATCTTTAAAAAAACAAGTTCCGTTATTTACTCTAAGTAGGTTGGAGTATGACAAATGCCACAGAGGTGGCAAGAGATATTTAATCACACTCGTTCACAGCTATGACTAGACGAGGAGGTCTGATGGCAACATGGATCTGGATGGTGTTCATCCAGCATGTTGTTGGGTTCCAGGGCCAATTATCCTGAAGTTCATATCATGGGCACCGTCATGTGTAGTTCATCTGAAACGGATGCAGAGCAACAGGCTCAGTGGATAGCAGGTCCGTCTTTTCATTGGCTCGATTTCCGTCCAAGTCGATGTGTCCTTGAGCAAGACACTTAACCCTGAATTGCTCCCTTCATGATTGTATATCGCTTTGCGTCAGCTAAATGAAATGCATATGTAATGAAACCGGCTGGCCTGGTGCGTTCGGCAGAGTTTTGTTGGAAACTGCTAATTGTTGTGGGAAGGTTAATGGAATGTGGCGGGGTAATTGTTGTGGGCAGGTCTTGCTGAAGGACATGCCGTGCCACTAGGGTCATTATGTTCCACACCAAGTGTAGGAAATAGAAAAACATTTGGACTGCAGGCACTTTTTTCTCTCAACTTCAGCCTTTTTTTTTTTTTAGATAAAAAAACAAGTTGAAGGTCATATTTTGCAGCCGATTGGCGATTTAATTTTGCAGCTAATGTTTAGGATTCAACAGTTAGCCGTGGACAAAAATGGGATGACTTGAAATCACAATGCACACACATTTAGACGTACGCCCCGTGGCTTTTGCATGCATGTTACTCTGCTGTCTTGATTTCCATCTGCGACGGTTGTAAAATCTCAATATCATCAGATGTCATTTTACAAGAAAACCAGCGATGTCTTTGATGTGGTCCGTGTTACATTGACCGTCTGGAAGCTGTCCATTCACTTCCACACACACAGGAAGTCACTATTTCTACAAGACATTCAAACAGTAATCGTATCCTGCCTGCTTGCCCAATACGCAGTGTTTTTCTTTTTTCAGAAATGTTTTTCAGCGACGGATGAAGAAAGACCCAGATAAAGATGTCCAAGGCCAAATAGCCTCACTGGAATGTTCCCAAAGCCAGAACTATGACAGCTAATTCCTCTTGCTTAACCGCCCAGTGTAGCGGTCCTCACCAGAATACTTAATACAAACAGCATGCTTAAAAAAACCATCTCATAGCAGGAGAACATTTGAAGATTTTCTGTCGTACTTAATAATTCATACGCATTGTTCTGCTTCTAGCCGTGCCAGCAGCTTTATAGATTCCAATGTTGGTTCACCACTTTGGTTCAGACTGAAATAATCCAACAATGGTGCCAAGAGGACGACTGAACATGCTCAGCGTCAGCAAGTTAGAACTTTATTTGCGAGCGTGTTTTCAAGTGTTAGCATTTAACTCAAATACCAGCTGTGTGCCGCCTCACTGGGCCGCTAGCACGGCTGTAGGCTCTAATAGTTCCTCTAATAGGCCCTTGATACTTAGTCCTCTCATAGGCCCTTGATACTTAGTCCTCTCATAGGCCCTTGATACTTAGTCCTCTCATAGGCCCTTGATACTTAGTCCTCTCATAGGCCCTTGATACTTAGTCTTCTCATAGGCCCTTGATACTTAGTCCTCTAATAGGCCCTTGATACTTAGTCCTCTAATAGGCCCTTGATACTTAGTCCTCTAATAGGCCCTTGATACTTAGTCTTCTCATAGGCCCTTGATACTTAGTCCTCTCATAGGACCTTGATACTTAGTCCTCTAATAGGCCCTTGATACTTAGTCCTCTCATAGGCCCTTGATACTTAGTCCTCTAATAGGCCCTTGATACTTAGTCCTCTAATAGGCCCTTGATACTTAGTCCTCTCATAGGCCCTTGATACTTAGTCCTCTAATAGGCCCTTGATACTTAGTCCTCTCATAGGCCCTTGATACTTCATCCTCTAATAGGTCCTTGATACTTAGTCCCCTAATAGGTCCTAGATACTTAGTCCTCCATCCTCACAAAGTACTAGTTTCAGTGTGGTCCGGTCATGGGAAAGACCAGAACTGTAGTTCCCACACACTCTGACCTCTAAGCCCTGAAACGATTCGACCTGCAGTCTGCTGCTTCACTGTGTTGGTCAAGGTTACAATTACCACCCAACAGAGAACGTGCACGTTCCTGCTAAGCTGTAAATTGTCGTCTTCTCCTGATGTTTATGTCGCCACGGGAGTCCGTGTTTTTTTTGTCATGTGGAAAACTCAAATTGAATCCCAAATAAATCTGAGGTCAAGAATTGCACTCGAGGGAAAGCCAGATTCGAGCCGCGGGGATGAAAACAAACACGCATGTTTGACATGTTTGGTGTCAGTTGACGATGTGTCGCATGTGTGTGTTGCCGGGATCATCTCAACCCACGCAGGCGACATCCTAATCCCTGTGTGTGTTGTCATCTCTGTTTCCTGCCAAGACTGTGAATCATAACACAGGTGGACTTTAATCACACACTCCTAACAGACAGTTATCGTAGATATCAGCCTCTGTTTGTTTAAGGTGTCGTCTTGTGTCCTCGCGTGTTCTGTACATTAGATATTCATACTCAGGCCTTTGTTTTATTAATACGTTGACTCCTCTCTGTGCTGAATGCATAGTGACATGAAGGGTAGGAAAGCAATGTGTCCTCTTCAGCCACTCCTCATAAAACTTTGATTCAGTCTGGGGGAAACGCGGCTTTAAAAGTTTGTGTGTGTGTGTTTATTTGCGGGCAGGGATTTGTGTGCTTCAAAGTAACCTTACCCTGCGAGTGCACAGGTGATACCAAGCTGAATATAGCCCCTTTATGGCCAGCTGGCCTTGCTATTTAAAACAGAGCGGAGCGAGGGGCCGTGGGGGGGGCGGGGCGACAGGGACAGGATTCTCAGACCGTCTTCAAACGTTTTTTTCACAGCGTCAGAATGAGACGCCTTTCCCCAAGGGCAGACTGTTGAAAAAACATTTCTGGAATTGCAGCGGTGATTGGGTATCAATCAATCACTCTAAATGTGTGTGTGTGATTCATCCCGCTATCAGATTTACCCGAGTATCCTATGACAAAGGTTGATTCTGTAGGATGAGGTCATCACGTTTCCAGTATACGAGGCGTGTTTGTAGATTTAACGAGTCAGTCTGTGTCGTCTAGAACGGGATCAGAACAGATTCTCTCCTTCGCAGCGTTATGTATGTGTGTATGTGTGTGTGAGATAGGGAGGAGTTAGCATGTGCCCCCCCCCCCCCCTCCAAGTCTGTAACAGTGAATGAATGGCAACAGCTGAGCAGGAGAACTTTATCGGCACTCTGTGTGTGTGTGTGTGTGTGTGTGTGTGTGTCTGTATGTGTGTGAGAGAGAGAGAGAGTATCAGGAGGAGCTGCAACCAAAGCATTCTCCCTGCTGCGCTCACTGCCGTCCTCTCTTCCTCCGCCACTCGCCTCTTTTTCTTCAGTTTCCTCGCCCTCCGCTCCCATTTTTTTTTTCGGCCACGACCCACCTCGTGGATTTCCGTCTCCGGGAAACCTGTCGGCTTGTCGTGACTCGTCGGTTCTTTCGCTGCAGGAGGAAGAGAAGAGAGAGAGAGAGAGCGGGAGGAAGATGGGAAAGGGAGAGAGAGAGAGAGAATCTGAGACGGACCAATCGATTCGTCTGATACAGAGGAGCGAGGCATTTGAGAGAGGAGAGGAGAGGCGGTAGCAGCATTTTTCCATCACGTTTTGGCTCCAGAGGACATTTTCTTTGGCTCGCGTTGGGGTCATCTGAAGCATTTGATTCGCGTCCTTCCCTTAGAAGGAGAGGAGAGACAATCAAGGAGACAGCTGTTGCAGTTTTGACACATCAAGGACGCTTCTTTCCTTCCCTCTTTAGCCAAAAACGGTGAACATTCGGGGACTTGGCAGGAGGACCGCCGCATACGAATGAGAAATTCAATGTTTACAAAATAATTTATCTCCACTCTGAATGATAATGCTGGACAACCATTGCTTGTCCTTTGAGCCCTCCCCCCCGGGCTCTTCTCCAATGGGAGACGACATGGAGAAGGCAGGACTGATGATGCAGCACGACAGACTCGTCTATTACAGCCTGAAAGAAGGTGGGCGATCCGGACCTGCACATAGTCAGTAGAGACGCACGATATTTTAAATTATTTGTGTTTATGTAATCTACTGGTTCATGTCAGGACTTCACGGTTTCACATAAACAGTTAAAAGGGCTTTCTCTATAGTTAAGCGTGGGCCGTGTGGGAAGGAAGTAGACGTGGTTATCTGGTCTCTCTGATAAACTCCACCGCTATGTTATATTAAGGAACCGTGCCAAAGACCGTGTGACGTTAAAGTCACGTCCCATATCACTTCAGTCTGCAAGGCGCCCTGCGGATCTCAATGTTTACTCCCCCAAAACTCATTGTGTGCATCCGTGAGACCTGAAGAACCTGATGCATCGCACCTCTCTTCTGCAAAGCCTTTTACATTGTGTTTAGAAAAATGTTGAAACCTCTATTGTGCGCTCATTTCACACGCCAGCAGGCTGCCGACTCGTTGGTGCATTTCTTGGCACCTTACCGCCACGTGTCTGTAGTTCAGTGGAATAGTGTGAAGCCGTTGGAGGGAGCGTGTACGACCGAACAATACAGGGACTCGTAAAAGCGTTGCTCTAAGCTATGATCCAACTAGCCACTCATATTTGTTTTCTTTTTTAAATATAACTTTCTGCTTTTGTCTTTACAGTTTTAGTAGTAGTTGTGTATTTTCCGATGCATCACGGTGTGACACTCACCGCCTCTGTGCCTTTTTGGGTTTCAATGTGATTTGGACATATCTGAAATGTGTAAAAACAAGAGGAAAACTAGAATGGGCACTCGGTAGAGCGCATACCTTCGCATATCACAAGATTGGGCATTGAATTATGAACATTTTAGCATTAGTTGCATGCCAATTGGACAAAAATGTATCGTGCTATGGTAAAAAAAGAGCTTGACCTTTCCATAACCTTGACCTTGACCTTTGACCCGATTGATCCCAAAATCTAATCAAATGGTCCCCGGATAATAACCAATCATCCCACCAAATTTCATGCGATTCAAGAACATTTTGACCTGTCCGTGACCTTTGACCTTGACCTTTGACCCGATCGATCCCAAAATCTAGTCAACTGGTCCCCGGATAATAAACAATCATCCCACCAAATTTCATGCGATTCGGTTCAATACTTTTTGAGTTCTGCGAAAGATTTTGACCTGTTCATGACCTTTGACCTTTGACCCGATCGATCCCAAAATCTAATCAACTGGTCCCCGGATAATAAACAATCATCCCACCAAATTTCATGCGATTCGGTTCAATACTTTTTGAGTTTTGCGAATAACACGCATACAAATAAATAAATAAATACACGGCGATCAAAACATAACCTTCCGGCATTTTCAATGCGAAGGTAACAACCACCGTCCGACCTTCAGAGACAAAAACATATTGTTCCTTTTTGAAAGGGAAAACTCAAGGCAGCCAACGCTGAAGTAATATCTAATACAAGCCCAATAGAGCTTAATTTTGAATAGTTTGCCGTCAGTGCAGCAGTAAAGTCAGCGTCGTGTGGTTCCCTCGTGAGTGAATGGCCCTGGACTCGTGTGTGTGTGTGTGTGTGTGTGTGTGTGTGTGTGTGTGTGTGTGTGTGTGTGTGTGTGTGTGTGTGTGTGTGTGTGTGTGTGTGTGTGTGTGTGTGTGTGTGTGTGTGTGTGTGTGTGTGTGTGTGTGTGTGTGTGTGTGTGTGTGACTGGACTCGTGTGGTTCCCCGGTGTGTGTGACTGGACTCGTGTGGTTCCCGGTGTGTGTGACTGGACTCGTGTGGTTCCCCGGTGTGTGTGTGTGAGACTGGACTCGTGTGGTTCCCGGTGTGTGTGTGTGTGTGTTTGTTTCCCCGGTGTGTGTGAGACTGGACTCGTGTGGTTCCCTCGTGTGTGTGTGTGTCCTCCAGCCTCTTTCCGTTCCCACCGATGTGTGAAACCTTCGCCACAGCGTTCATCGCTCTGCTCCGACAGACGGTGCGCATGATGCGTTCACGCAGGAGAACATTAACGCGCTCTCCGGCGCCGATGCCCCAGCGGGGGAAGAAGTTTCCGCAGAGGGTCCGTGCGACTCGTGTTCGTCAGCCGCGTGTCGCGCGGTGGCGTAAGCGAGCGTTTCCACCCTCCTGCCCGCTGGTTCCCCCGGTGTGGGAGGACTTGGCTCGACCTCGCTGACCTCGGCCCTCTCTCGACGCCGCTCACCTCAAATATAACTCTTGGATTCCTCTTTTACATCAAGTGTTCCCAAGTGGACGGACATGTATGTGATCTGTGTGTCGGTGTATGCGCACGACATTCCTTAACTTCCATGTCGGTCTGGGAACTTCTATCGCTTTATTGTCTCACTATTCAAACCACTGCCGTGCAGCTTCTTGCTTGCTCTGGCGTGTGTGGGGATGAGTATCGTCATTTCATCGGTTCTGTTCCTTATTGATACTCTTTATTGGTTATTTTTGGTTTATTTTGTGAGCTACTTTCTCTCCTGCGTGTAAGCACACTCGCTGTCGGTACAACGGTCTAAAGAGCTCTTCTTATTTTTTTGAAGGCTTACATTGACGACTCATTCTGGCCTCCATATTTGTTCATCGGGTCCCTTGCTTGTATGTTATTCGTCAATACTTTAGTCGTTACGACACTATCTTTATGATTCGGGCCACCGTTTCATGGCATGAGGCATCACTGTGAGACTTCATGGCTGAAGCTTTCTCATTTTCATAGTTTTTGTACAAATTGTCTTAACAATTAATTTTAGTTGATAAACTAGTGACATCCGCCACGTCAAGCCACTGTGTCGCCCCTGGACTAAACGACTCGAGCAGCTTCCAGTTCACTTCCTGCCAGAGATGAAGAATAAAGAGAGGGAGTCTGGAGAGAGAATAAATAAGTTGACTGGAGTGTCCTGTCAGTGTGAAAGAACACCAGGAGTGGGAGATGTGAGATGTGAGGCTTGGGAGTGAAAGTGTAAGATTCTCTTTCCCAGAATAAACCTCTTCCCTTGAAGTGCCAAGTGGCTCAGCATCTCATCCTCAACTCTGCCATGCGTGTGTGTCCCTGTGTGTCTGTTTGTGTGTGTTTTGTGTGCGGGTTCAGGCGACACCTCGAGTCTCCTCAGCGTTTGGCGCTGTGGGGGAAAAACATCTCTCGGCTTGCCGGTGCAACACGTACTTGAACTCGCTCGGCTGTGTTCAGGTCTCTGAGTTTACACCTCCGACATGTTATTGCTTGCAGAGGAGAGTTTCTAATCTCTAGTCCCTCCCAGGATGAGCACGCACTCTTGGAAATATAAGCGAGCGGGAGCCGGGCTCGGCAGCGCCGCTCCAGAGCCGAAGGATGACATCCGGTTCCACAGTTCTCTGACGTTGACCCGTCGAACCGGCAGTGTTTCCGTCCAGGCACGGAACGTTTGTCACACTAACGCAGGACGGCTAGGATGATGTCACTTAGTACTGAGGGAACAGGGAACAGGGAACAGGGAACAGGGAACAGGTGTCTTTTGTGTAGCAGACACACAGACATTGCGGAGCCCCACTTGTGTGTTCTACACACTCGTACCCCTTCGACAGGGACAGCTGGCACACATGAAACCAGAGTCTCTGGTATGGTGCGGGGTCAGATCAGTCTCAATAATTGTAAATGCGCACAGAGAGACTCAAATGCAACAAATATATATATTTTCTTTTTATTGTTTACACTGTTTTATGTTGTATGTCTGAAACTTTGTGTAATGTGCTACTGCTGCTGTCTTGGCCAGGACGCTCTTTTAAAGAAGATTTTTAATCTTACTGAGGCATTTCCTGGTTGAATAAATTTAAATAATTTTTTTTAAAACACACAGATTCACAAATGCGCAGAGAACAATTCACAAATATATTCGATTTACAAATACACACAGAAGGTTTTACAAATAAATTGGACTCGCACATGCACGCATGAATACATTCCGATTTGTTTGTGGATCGCTACTCATTTTGGTTTCTGAGACTCCCCTCCTGCCGTGGCTCGATTCACAAATGTGTTTTTTCAACATAGACTGGAGCTAAACTGAATGTCTGTACGGGGAAAAAATATATATGTCATTCCAGCCGCCGACTCTCTCAAACTCTGTAGAATTGAAACCAATATGAACAGTGAGTGCCACACAGTTATTTTCAGTTGTAAAGAAGCCCAGCGGAGGTATATTATCGGTGACCTATCGACCCCAGGAAAAACATCGCACCAACAGCGAGTAGTCGTTCTCTACGTTGTTGTCATGGGTGTGTTTGCCGTTGTGTCCTGTGTGACTGACTGAAGGGTCACTTCTCTAAATTCTCTGTGCTGCAGTAAATGGGGGTCAGTTGCAGCTGTCCAAATATGATTGTTGTTGTTTTAAAATAAATATATTTATTGGCATATCACGCTCCCCCACCCCGTCTTCCTCTGTCCGAAAATCGAATAAATACAACGTCTGTTAGGGGCTTGTATTGTATGGTTTGCCTGAAGAAGAAGAGACGACTCGTTATTTAGCCTTGGAATCCACAGAAATGAAAATGAAATTATTTGTGGTGATGTGCCGAGTGTATTCTTAAACACTGCGTCCTTATCGGCATTGTATTTCACACATTGTTCTGGATTGTGGGCACAAACATGGGGTAATGAGGGCGTAGCTGCAGGTTGCTACACGTTGTCCGTCTGTATTGCAGATGCAGCTCGTGAACCTGGGCTTCTTGGTCATATTCCATTCTTCATTTATTATCTCTGTATCCCCAAAATAACTATTCCGTCTCTCTGAGGACTCCTTTGATTTAGTTTTAAGTATAGATTAAAGAAACTTGACCACTTTGTCCAACATGGAGAGATGTGGATGCAGAAGTGAGAGACGTTGTGATCTATAAAACCCTCGAAGCTGCAGACACTTGAAGAAATGTGTCACGTGTGTCGTTGTATGGTCACGTATCTGTTCAGTGTTCAGGCCTCTGATCGCATGTTCCTGGTGTAACTCATAGAGGAGAAAAAGAGGATACCTGTGAATAAGTTCCCAGTTGACTTAAATTGTTGTTCTGCAAAAACCCTTCAACCTGCCCTGGTCGTAATAATAAATGTTTTCCAATTTAACATACAATTATGATTATGAGGCTCGAATGAGCTTGATTTATACAACGGGTTTCACTTTAAAGCGTTTATAGGGTACAAGCCCGGCTACTGAAAGGTCAAACATGGTTCTAATCTTTTGGTCCACCACTGTGTTCCTTAAACTCTCGTGTGTTATGTAACGGGAGCTTCCTGTTTCTAAATGACGTTGCGATCATATGCAGCGTTTCTTCTCTCGCTAATGGAGGCTGGTCTTGTTTCAGCCTTCATGCTAACCGTTCCCTCTCCCTTTCTCATCTTGTTTGCTTCTCTTGCTATATATCCCTTTTACAAATACTCATAGTTACTTCGTTATAAGTCTTTTTTATTTTGTTTTTATTTCCATCCGCGCACACTTGGCACAAAAGAATACACATATATTTTTTTTACCTTGAGAAACAGGAAGTGTCTAGACGCTGCTCGCAGCCCAACTTGTACCGCCTCCGAGCTTTAAAAAAAAAAAAAAGAACACATGAAAGAAGGGGGAAATGAGAGGATGAATGTGGCGTTAGAGAGCGCAGGTCCAACTGCCTTTGGGTTCCCGTGCGTGGTTACCCACGTGAACGCAGCAGACGGACTCCTGAGCAGGCGCCAATAAGAGACGACGAGGACGCTCCGAGAGCTCGGCCCTCCATCGTTGCCGCCACTGACTCTCTCTCTTCTCCTCTTTCTGCTCCCTCGCCTCTCGGTCTCCATGCAGTCCTCCAGCTCAAACTCCAGCAGAGACGCACACGGGAGGAACTGGTCAGCCAAGGGATCATGCCACGTAAGTCTCAGCTTTTAAGTTCAAATGTACTGTATTCGACACAGATGGTATAATGTCCCCTCTGCAGGGATGCACACGCTCCACACACACTACTGGAATACTCGCCTAAAGATTTAGTATTGGAGTATGTCGTACATTAACGTAGTTTTATATTTAGCATGTGGAGGGTCTTATGATGCTTGATAGGAACTAAAATGGTCAAACAGGGCGGTGAGTCTGGGCCTCCGAGCCGAGGTCGGATTGTTTACCCTTTCCCGATGCGACGGTACCCGCCATCCTGTTGCGTAATAATACATAATCTATGGGCGTGTGGTCGTTTGGTTTGCGAGCTTATTGTGCTCATCCTCATCTGCTCGGCCGGATGTGTTGCACGGTGTCTGTCACCGCGGGGTCGCCATCAAACGCATCTTCACCGTTACGAAAGGTTGAGATGTCGCAAACAGTGTTTTTGGTGAAATGTCCGCCCTTATTTACTGGCACTAACGGTCCCAAGTGTGTGCGTCCCGCACGTGTCACATTTGTTGGTGTCTTTGCACCACTTTGTGTTATCGAATGGGGGCAGCTTCCTCTTCTCTTTCCACTTCCTGTTTCAGAGTTCCGCACATTACAATAGGCATAAAAAAACACACTTGGCAGGAGAGTGGATAAACCATCTGTCAATCAAACTCCTGCTGAGGCCAGTCAGGAGAGGAGCAACAACTCTGGATTGATGTGCTGTTCTTTGTTTGACTTCAAATGCATTTCAGTTCTGATGTGACTGCTTCTTCACGTGCCACTATCGTCGGCTGTTGAATTTTAGGATGATGACGATCATATGAACTGCTAGAGGAGGAGGAGGCTGCATCATGTTTTGACTTTTCAATGTCCAAAATGTGATTTATATCAATACTCGTGTAATAATAATGGTGAATAAGTGCATGTTTCTTAACACTATTATGCAATGCTGGAGGAGAGCGTGATGAAGGGTCAGACTCTTTCCACCCTTCCTCTCGCGGTAACCGCTGCCGGGTGCTCTCAAGCAAGGCACTTGAACTCCTCCTTGCTGCAGAGCTGCTCTTTACGTGTCTGTTGTTGTCGTCCTGTATTGAGGAGGTGACTCGTGGGTTTTTAACCTCATGAGCAAGATTTGTGTCGACTTTCAGCTGACAGAAGTTACAGGATCAGCTTATTGTGATCTTAGCCGTTGGTTATGTCACAACTGGTCACAACATCAGGAGTTGTGACATGAGGAATGCCTCCGACACACACGCTGTACTGTAGACAGTGTCCACATGTCACCAGCTATTGACCAATCAGAACGCCTCGTTTCATCACAGTAACTGCCGTCGACCTCCCAATATCCTTCCCCTATACAGCGGATATCTTTGTTTTTGCCCGTTTGGATGCTCTTGGTTTAAACCGATATCTGGATGTAACCAAACACGTACACGACTTTTATTTCAAAGTAAGACTAAGAGATGGAATCAAATCTGTTGAATGTTTCTAGGAATATTGAATATGACTTGCATTCGTTTTTTCTTTTAACTTAAACTTCGGGTAATTGAAGTTTTAGATTTTCTTTTGTTGAACAGATGTAGTTCGGTAAACTCTCGTTTCCTGCACGCACACACACACACACACACACACACACACACGCACCCATGTGCTAGGTGCATAGGTACATTGCCAACATTCATGACAGAGCGCAGTGATGAATGTAGATTTTCTTTGCGCAGTAGTCCATCCATCACTCGGCACTCTGCTCCTTTGGTCGACATCAGTAACGTTTTCTGTTTTAAGAAAGCCAGAAAAATATCGTGAAGCAGGTCTATTTCGCTGATTTATGACGGCATGTAAGAGATTAATCAGAATATATACGCACGGGTATTTGGCACACAAAAGCTTTTTTGCTCCCTTGATAAGATCAGACGGATGGATTCAAACTAACTTCCTTTCTCCCTTCAATCTAAAAAGAAAGAATACATGGAGGACGTGGACTCACGGTTACCAAAAGGCAGC
This sequence comes from Pseudoliparis swirei, assembly GCF_029220125.1. NCBI lineage: Eukaryota > Metazoa > Chordata > Actinopteri > Perciformes > Liparidae > Pseudoliparis > Pseudoliparis swirei. The sequence goes on from NC_079400.1 coordinate 17,877,663, forward strand.
ATGTTTACATTTAGGCTCGTGAAATTGATTGTAGGTCCAATGTCTTGGGATCACTCGGGTGGCTTTCACTGCAGGAAACGGTGCTTTAGTCGTGCACACACGTCACGCTGCACCGCCGTGAGCTCTCCTGACCTCCTCGTCCCGCAGCCACTTCTGCTTTGAGTCCGTCTGTCATCAGAGTCCTTGTGAGCTGCTGCCTTCATCTCCCCTTCGCTCCCTCTCTCCTTGCAGCACTGAAGAGCCCGGCAGCCTTTCACGAGCAGCGGAGGAGTCTGGAGCGAGCGAGGGTGAGTGGCGAAAGCACTGTGAGCTTTCTCAATGGACTTGCGGGGGGGGGGGGGGTAATTAAATTCTGCTGACAATATGATGACAGGAAATAACACATCAAAACTTAAGGTATCATACACACAGTAGTAAAGTCGAACTCTTTAGGTCCTGGGTTGCTCAGCATTCATAGCAGTTTGTCTTTTACATCACCTATCTGACTTTTCTTGATGCTTTTAGTCGTAGCATAGTTAGTATTTGCAGCGAGATTCATCTTTGCTGAACAAAGAAAGAAAGAAAAGCACTAAACTGCAGAAACACCACCCACAAATAAATAAGAGTGATGTCACGGTCTTGGCAATGTCACAAGAGTTCATCGTCATGACGTATCCCATCTCCAGCAGCGGTTTATTGCAGAGTTCATTGAGCTCTCGTAGCATGTGTCAGCCATGTGTTGCCGCTGTGATGGAAGACTCTGAACTCAACGTTGTCTTTGTCCATTTGATGCTTGCAGGGGACAAAGTATGAGACGGCTACTCGGGGTCGTGTGTGGCATAAGGCATCATGTTCATTTCTACACACCTGAACGTTACACACCCCTTTCGCAAACAAAAAGAATCATTAAAAAAAGACAAACCATATCTAAACGGGTCTGAACCAGTTACTGTGAACAATAGAGAACGTCCTTCTCACGCAGATTGCGATTTGTTGTTATCAGTTCTCTCCGCAGGCCGTCTCCAGACTGAGGTCCATTGTCTTCTCCTTGTGACCCTCCGAGTCACTTCTGCTCACATCAAACAATTCTCTATGCAATTAATGCTCTACCTTCTGTATCATAAGCAACACTATGTTTCACCATCACACCGCTCTCTGCTGCCCTCTTTGTTTTTCTTCTCTCTCACTCTCTCTCTCTCATCCTTTTTGGTCGTGGTCTCTCTGTCTTACATCTGCCACTCGTCCTCTAATGTGTGTTTTCCGCAGACCGAGGACTACCTGAAGAGAAAGATCCGGAGTCGTCCCGAGCGTTCCGAGCTGATCAGGATGCACATCCTGGAGGGTGAGTTTTTATGTTGATCTTCGTAGAAGAAGTTCAACTTTATTACAAAAACAGGAATCGGTTCAACGATGGTCTGAATTTCTACAAAAATGTCTTCAGAATTTGATTTTTTTTTTAACTTCCTGTCTTTTAATAGGCCAGTATGCATCTTGTGTTTTACACAGCATGTACCTGGTCGTAGCTTACAGATCAAAAAATGAATCGCTCGATGAATAAATTGGCGTGCACGTCGTCCTGCTGTATGCTCCGCAGAGACGTCGGCGGAGCCGTCGCTGCAGGCCAAGCAGCTGCAGCTGAAGCGAGCGCGGCTGGCCGACGACCTCAACGACAAGATCTCCCACCGACCCGGGCCCATCGAGCTGGTGCACAAGAACATCCTGTCTGTGGACGGCCAAGTGCACTCACCGCCGGGTAACTACACACACACACACACACACACACACACAGGTCAAGAAATGTACAACATGTGCATGAAGAACATTCAGTCACTCGTCATTAACACACATTATAGCCACACGGATGCTGAGAAACATGAGGATGCACACACACACACACACACACACACACACACACACACACCTGCACGGCATGCTGTCACATGACATGTAAACACAAAACACCAGGCGTTTAAAGACATAAGAAGAAATAAAAAAAGTTTACAGCCTGATTCAAACAGTCTGTTGTCAAGGAGACCCCGTCCATACTTTATAAAGTCTGTTTCTAAAACACGGTCCCCTCCATCGTTGAGTTGCCACTGTGCCGCTGACTTTGTTTGCACCTCTAGAATCTAAATGAAGTTGTCTCTGAACACACCTTCAGCTCTGTAATTACAACATCCAGGTATTTACACACACACACACACACACCTATATATGTAATACAGTATTTAAACACACACACACACTTCTTTGTAACCACAGGTGGCATCACCTTCCTGGATATGATACCATTACAACTAAACTGTTATAGAAGTTACACAATAACTATGTTTTGACATGGCTTTGAAACGTGCTACATGGAGTGTTGCATAACTTCTGGTGAGATTCGTCATCGCCGTTCAGCAATCTGATAATCGGTGGTGACTGTTTGAATCTGAACACATTGTGCGCGTGCCAGCAATTTTATATTTTCGCCCTGTGGCCACAGCTCATAAGGCATTTATAAACCACCGCGAGATCCCACGATTAACTTAAATGAATCTGAAAAATCTGTCCCACAGATTCTCAGAAGGGAGAGAGCTCGTCTTTAGACGAAGACAGCAGCGACGCGCTGTCGCCGGACCAGCTGACCAATCACGACTCTCCCCCGAGTGCCATCGCTCAGCCGTCCCCCTCCGACGGGAACGTGTCCTCCGCACAGGTAACTTATCTTTTGAACTTTGAAATAATTGAAAACAAAGAGAATTTAAGTTTGATGAACTTGATCGTACCATTAACCAGAGTAATGTCTTCTCAGTTCATCACACCGTCGCCTCCTCCTCCTCTTCCTCCTCCTCCGCCACCGCCTCCTCCTCCCCAGGTGAATGGGTCAGACTCCTCCCCATTCACAAATGGGACGATGGTGACCTTAACAAACTCCCGCCCCTCCACTGGACATGTCAAGGTGCGGGTAATGCTGGTTATTTTTCTCTCTCTCTCCCCATGAAGTATTTCCCTGTTTCAAGTTGAACTTCCTGCAAATTTGATGACTTGATGATGAGTAAATGTGACCTTAATCTCTATTTGTGGAGCAGCTATAACTGGCTAACTCTCCCCGACCTCTTCATGTCCTTTCTCCTCCTCCCCCTTGATCCCATTTGGGTCGGCAGTCTCAGTCTAAGATGAGTTCAGACCGTCCTTCACAGAGATCCAAGAAACCAAAGGACAGCAAACCCAAGGTCAGGAGGCTCTTTGTGTCATTCTCATCTTCACTGAGGAGTTACGGTTTGATCGAGTGTCGCTAAGATCGTTCTTGTGAGATTTAACCGAGGATTTCATCACTCATCTCGTCCATCAAGGTGCTCTTGTTGGGTTTGTTGTCAGTTCTCTCCGAGGAGGAAATTCAGGGCTTCTCTCTAGGCTCAATGTTTTTACATTTATCAATCAGAAGAGGAGAAATCCATCGTGGTAGAGCATATCTATATCTGAACTGGTAATACTTGACTCCAGTTCAGAGATTTCTAAATATTAACAATCAGTAAATTACGAAGCAGGATGAGTGTCGCACACTGGTATAGATTAAAGAGTCGAGTTGCCTCCTGAACTCTTTTGTCTCCCGGGTGTAGGTGAAGAAGCTGAAGTACCACCAGTACATCCCTCCGGACCAGAAGGCCGATAAAGAGCGTCCGCTGGAGATGGACTCGTCCTACGCCAAGCTCCTCCACCAGCAGCAGCTTTTCCTGCAGCTGCAGATCCTCAACCAGCAACAGCAGCACTATAACTACCACACCATCCTGCCCGCCCCCCCCAAGTGAGTGTTGTGGTGTGGAAGTGAGGAGGACGGACTGCGGGGCGGCTTTCCACTCGTGTGCCACCCTCCTTCTTCCTTCTCAAATTAAATCTGTTAACCTGGGAGTTCATTTCCAGTGACACTCCAGAGCCTGCAACTCAAAGCAGAATGGATTTAACCCTTGTGTTGCCTTAGGGTCATTTTGACCCGAATCAATATTACACCCTCCCCCCGCCTTTGGGTCATTTTGACCCGATTCAATGTTTCACCCTCCTGTTACCTTTATATTTACTAACATATTTTACCCTTTGGGTTCAATTTGACGTCAGCAATTAAAACCTCCAGAAAATTATTAGAATTAATATTGTTTTCCAAGTTTAAGTGTGAGGCACTTTATGTTTGTTTGTTGACTACCGAAAGAACACCGACATTAAACATTGAATGGGGTCAAATTAATCCTAAGGCGGGGGGAGGGTGTAATATTGATTCGGGTCAAAATGACCCTAAGGCAACACAAGGGTTAAAATGTCTATCCCAGCTCAGCGCCAGTGGTTTGACAGGAATGACTGATTGATAATTGATTTGACTTATCAAATGAAACCTACGGATATGATATAGCTTTTGGTTTAAAGGATTAGAAGCCTTCAGGGACAGAAAGTGATCTGGGAAAAGAGACTTTGAAATTAGAAATTATATATTTATAATGTTAAACCAATATATTTACCACCATCACATTTTCATGATCTGGAAGTCACAACTTTCCCTCTGTCGCCATCGAAGAAGAAGAAGAAGAAGAAGAAGAAGAAGGAAAAAGTGAAATTTACACGTTATCGTTTTTTCTGCCTCTTCTCAGGCCGACGACCGAGCAGCATCCGACAGCAAACTCTGGCCCCTCCCCCTCCCGCAGTGTTCCCACGACGACCACGCCCGTCCCCTCCAATCAGAGCGGGGCTGCCCGGCAGAGTCAAACTGCAGTGGGAGGAGCCAAACCAGGCACTCTGCCCGCCAACCTGGAAGAGTTCAAAGTAAGTCCGAAATTATTGTTGGAACTCTAATGAAGTTATTCTTTCCTCAGTCAACGTCTGCTCACCGCTCTGCTTTCTCATCCTCCAGGTCGCCGAGTTAAAACAGGAACTGAAGTTGCGTAGTTTGACCGTCTCGGGCACCAAGAGCGATCTGATCGAGCGGCTCCGCAACTACCAGGAGATAAATGGCGGCGCCGCGGCGGTTTTGAAAAATGGCAACCTGCAGGGCGTGATCTCAGCCGCCGGCGCCGTCACGTCCTCTCCGACCACAACCACCGCCGCCGACCACCAATTCAGAGAGGGCGGGTTTAAGTTGGACCTGTCGTCGTTGGCTCAGGTGATTCCAGGACGGGTCATGCGATTCGGCAGCACCAGCTCCAGCCCTCCGATGTCGCCCACTCCCTCCGAGAGGTCGCTGGCCGGGATGAGTCCGGATGAGACGAGCTGTAATGGAGACATGTTCGGAGAGATGGTGAGATCGAGATGTCGAGCAAGTAGCCCGTTTATTGGTTGACATTATGTTGAAGTCTTTTTGTGACGGTAAAGAATTGAACATCTTCCTTGAGACTAACATGCTCTTCTTGTTTGGTTGTGCCCCAGGTGAGCTCTCCCCTGACCCAGCTCACTCTGCACCCTTCTCCTCAGCACCCGTCGAACATGTCTCCGCTCTCCAAGGTCAAAGAGGAGACGCAGAGCTCGTGCAGCCTTTCCAGGCCTTCGCCCGGCTTGTGTCAGCCTCCGGAGCCCCTGTGTGGCGTTGCCATGGATACGTCCTCTTTTGAAAAGGACCAGATGCTCCAGGAGAAGGACAAGCAGATTGAGGAGTTGACCCGGATGCTGAGGCAGAAGCAGCGGCTGGTGGAGACCCTCCGGTCCCAACTGGAGCAGGGCAAGACGCCCGGCGTGGGGATCGTGTTGAAGAGGGAAGACAGTGAGAAGAGTAGAACCCCAGAGGTTAAACTTCAAACTCTGATAAAAGCCTCTGCCATTCAGCCCCCCACTCTGCCCAACGGCATCGTGGTGAAGGTGAAGAAGGAGGCGGAGCCCGAGGAGGGGATGGAGGGAGTAACGGAGGGGCTGCAGGCAAAGAAAGCGGCGCAGCCGATGCAGTGCTCTCAGGAGACTCTGCTCAGGCTGCAGCAGATTCATCGGCTGCAGCTCCAACAGGCCGAGCAGCAGAAACAGACACTGCAGCTCAAGCAGCAGCAACTGCAGAGAGCGGCGGAGGCCGTGTCCAACCCTCAGAAGCTCCAGCAGCAGCAGCAGAAGAAAGAGGCCCACGTCCTGCTCCAGCAGCAGCAGCAGCTGCAGCAACTCATCATACAGCAAACTCAACAGAAACAGCTCCAGGCGCAGCAGAAACTCAGTCAACAGAAGCTGGCGCAGCTCAAACAAACTCAAGGGCCGGTTCAACTAAGCCAACAGAAGAACCAGGTTCAGCTGAAGCAGGTTCAGGTTCAGATCCAGAGGCCTTCAGGGACCCAGACCCAGCACAGGAAGCAGCTGAGGGCTCAGCAGCGGCAGCAGGAGAGGCGACCAACGGCAGCTGTCGCCACGCAACAGGTGAATAACCCAGCAGCTTTATTTAATGAGACATTTTAGAAATTTCCACACCGACTTTTTTCATTTATGTATATTATATTTCCATTTCCAGGCGAGCCCAGTCTTTACCAACCCACAGAACGGCACTCTGATCCAAACTCAGGCTCTTTCGTTGGACCTCCTCAAGGCCAATGGCACACCGACACTCGTCACCGACAGCAACGGCAACCACTACCTGATCGCTCTCACCGGCCACACCGCGGACGGACAGAACGGAGGCTCCTCATTGGCCAAAGCCAACGGCCGCATCACACTGCAGGTACAGTACATCTGTTAGTATGTGTGGACTGCACAGGGTTAATAATCTGTGATGTAACGTCCATCTTTCTCTTCTTTTCTTCTTCTAGAGGTTGCAGTCGACTCCAAGTAAACTCCCCAGCACTGACAACCAATCAAAGGAGCCACCAGAGGCCGAGCCAATCAAAAAGGTACAATATAACCTTTAAATTACTTTTCTAACTACAACTATTTATCTAAGTTTGATTTATTTGTATCGGGGAACATTTTCTTTTTTTCTTCTACCACTTTTAGACACATATAATATACCTTTTATATATAATTTAAAGTTTGGGTTATTACAAACGACATCCATAACTGAGGAAATCATCCCAAAAAAAATAACGGCAACAGTTATTGTTATTCCCAGCATCTCGTCTGCATCTTCCACGCAGTAGCAGCTTCCCGCCACAAGGTGTCGCCACTGACACAGTTTTAAATCCTTACACTCAAACAGACTGCAGGCCGATGCAATGTGAGCCAGCGGCAGTTCTTTAGACTTAAACATCTGGGTTTCTGCTGTTGTGCGTCCTAAAGATGTGTGTCTCTCTCTCTCTCTCTCTCTCTCTCTCTCTCTCTCTCTCTCTCTCTCTCTTCGCTCAGGGACTGAAGGGAGGACTCCACCTGGACACCAACGGCGTCCCTCAACCCAACCTCTCCGTCACCGCGCCGCCCAACCTGCAGCCTTTCTTTGAAGACATGTCGGACGGGGAAAGCCAAAGCAACTTAATCTCGTCGCTCAAGGTAACACAACCCCGCTCCTCCGCTCCCGTCCTCTCTTCTGACCGGGCGTGTTGGGAACTTCATTAACTTTCTCTCCTCGTTTCTTCCTCTTTTCTTTTCACTTCGTCACTTCATCCTTGCAGAGAGAGGAGGCGTGTCCGCCGTATGATCGGCACACACTGTTCACCCCTCCCTCTCCCAAACCCAACGCCTCCCTTCCTACTCAACGCTCTAAAGTATGTCTTCCAGCACATCTTTTTTCCCCCCCCCCTATCTATCATTTCCTGTCTTTTTCTGTCTCTCCATTTCCCATCTCTCGGCTTCTCACACTGAGCTCTGGGCTCATGCTACTGAACTGAAGGCAGGTTTTGGGCAGAGTTGGGAGGGATACACTGTGTAGACGTGTTTTCCATTTGTGGGAAATCCTTTAATGTTTAGGGTACTGCAGGGATTGAGTTTAGTTTTCTTCTCACCTAAAGCATTATGGGTAAACGCGTCTACGTAGACTGAGGGATTGAAGCTTGCATTCGAGTAGTCCGACATAGTTTCTGTAACTAAGCAACCAATCTACTTCCTGTTTACACCGGCATCCTTTACGTGAATAATCATCTGATATTCGTCTCCCCCATGTTTACATGTTATCTTGATAGAGAATACCTGTAAGTTATTTTTTACCTAAGTTGAAGTCGATTTGATATGCCGTGTGACGTGCGTGAGGACGATGGGATGTCATTGGAAAAATTTAAGTATAACGGTTGTAGAAAAAGTGTTGTAAGAAAATAATTAATGCACAGAAACCAAAGAGCATGTGTTTATTTTCAGTGCATGTGTGTCTGTTTATCTGTGTACTTGGTGGCTGACTGTAAAAAATGGATCATCTCTGTTAGCAGGAGAATGGCATCAACAGTCAGCAAATGGACGACCTGTTTGACATCCTGCTCAAGAGTGGAGGTAATGAACTCTACAACCATTAATGAGGGAAATACAGCAGGTCTGCTGTGTGTGTAGCACCCTGAAATATGTTATCTTATACATCTTTCTGATTTAATTCAACTGTGTCCATTTCTTATAATTTACTTTAAATATGTGTTTACGGTAATTCATGTGTTGTTCCTATATTTGAGAGTGTTGATCACTTGTGTACATACTAACTGTGAAGGGAGGAAACTGCTTGTTGTCCCTTTTGGAAGAGAGCGCTGTCTCTTTAAGAGAGGGGCACTGTCTCTTTAAGAGAGGGGAGCGCTGTCTCTTTAAGAGAGGTGCACTGTCTCTTCAAGAGAGGGGCTCTGTCTCTTTAAGAGAGGGGCTCTGTCTCTTTAAGAGAGGGGCGCTGTCTCTTTAAGAGAGGGTGCTCTTGTCTCTTTAAGAGAGGGGCGCTGTCTCTTTAAGAGAGGGTGCTCTTGTCTCTTTAAGAGAGGGGCTCTGTCTCTTTAAGAGAGGGGCTCTGTCTCTTTAAGAGAGGGGCGCTGTCTCTTTAAGAGAGGGTGCTCTTGTCTCTTTAAGAGAGGGTGCTCTTGTCTCTTTAAGAGAGGGGCTCTGTCTCTTCAAGAGAGGGGCGCTGTCTCTTTAAGAGAGGCTGTAGACAACAACACAGCGTATGCTTGTTTTTAACCGGCAACTTGTTAAATAAAAGTTGCAACAGAAGAGCGACGTGTTTCTGAAGAGTTGATGTTCAGGTGCAACACCTGCTGTCCACGTGACGTTTCCTCTCTGTCCTCCTTTTAGAAATCCCCGGCTTCAAGGCCACCCCGGACCCGTCCCTCGCCCCTCTCCTCTCCGGACCACCCTCCCCGCCCTCTCCTCCGTCTCCCCTCCACCTCTCCCCTCCTTCCCCTCCCGAGCCTCTCGTCTCCCCGCGGCCTCCCGCCGGCGGGCCGTGCGTGGGCAGCGGACGCCTGGAAGACTTCCTGGAGATCACGACGGGCGGCCCCCTGCTGGGCGTGGAGCCCGGCGGCGGCCTGACGCTGATCCACGACCTTCACAGCCAGATGCTGAGCACGCCGAGCATCCTGGACCACCGCTCCTCCCCGATGGACATGTGCGACCTCGGCTTCTCCCCCCACTCCGCGGGGCTGGACTTTTGCGACCCCACCCTGGACAGCATGGACTGGCTGGATATCTCCATGGTGGGGGGCGGCGGCGGCGCAGGCGGAGGAAGAGGCGGAGCCGGCGACGGAGACGGCGGAACGAGCCTGGCGCCGCTGGCGCCGCACACTCCACCCAGCGTCTTCTCGACGGATTTTCTGGACAGCTCGGACCTGCAGCTGCACTGGGAGTCGTGTCTGTAGCCCCGCACACACACACACACACACACACACACACACAGGGTGTACAGGCGCCGCCTTCATTTCATGCACATATAGAAATCTTTTTCGATGCTGTCTCCACCACCGCGGTGGGGGTCACTGGCACACGCACACACACTGTCGCCCCTGTCTTACACTGTTACTGCACGCAGGACGAGGAGAACAAAGAAACATAGAGCTTCACTTCATAGAAGGGACTTGAACTTCTTATGTCATTCTATGGGGATCCGGTCATCTCCAGATTAAAGAGACGGAGCTAGAAGCTGCATGTCCCTGTAGCCGGGCCCTCCTCGGTGTTGCTGAGGAGGGGCCCGGCGTTCCCTCGGGGCCCCTCCACACAGCGGAGGGGGCCAGTGCCTCCTAAACTTTGCACTTATGCTGAATCCGATTGGTTGAAAGGGGAGCGGGTGTTCGGGTCAACAGCCCTATCAGAACGCTGTGTGAGTGGAAGCTCCCTCAGTCAGCTGAGCCATTAAGAGTGAGACCCAGTCACCTGACCCCCCCCACCCCACACACACACACACACACACACACTCACACTCGTCAACGATCACGATCGTCATGTTGGCCGTTGCTGTTGAGAGGAACCATATCAGCAGTGAGCTGCCGCCTCGTGGAGGTCGTGTGTCAGCGGTGACATCACGGTCGACCACTCCGTTTATGGGGTGTATATTATCAACCGTTCATATGAATAGTTTTTTCTTTGCTCGTTGCTTTTTGAGTGGAGCTGGCGAGGGGGGGGGGGGGGGGCTTCCAAAAGAAAAACGTGGACCTCGTTATTTTTCTTTTCTTCTTTTTTTAAGAAAAAAAAGTTTCAAAAAATAAATATATTATAAAATCATAATAGACGTGTCTTGTTTTTTTCTTTTACATTTTCACAATGGATGAACGCGTGGAAAACAAAGTGTACCATGTGAGGAAAAACACAACAAGTTCACATCTGAGCTTTCTTCATTACAACCCTGTTTATTTCCAATATCATTGGTGACTTGCTTTTGAGAGAGAGAGAGAGAGAGAGACATTGATGAACAAACACATCATGTTTTTTCTTGATCAAAAATTGTGTTTCAGGGCATATCAACGCACATATTGTTGAGTCGATGTCAGCAGCATGTCCTCAGCCTCCTTTGTAAAGACGAGGTCTGTCTCCGCACGCTGGACGGACTGAGGTACTGCACGTACACTGAAGACAGTCCACGAAGACGATGAGGTCTTCGTTTTCCTTCAATGGGACCATGTGCGTCTGACTTGTCTTTCAGAAACTTCTTCGGATACAGAATCAAGTGATCATTTTTTCCTTTATATTTCAGAATCACCTGTACCTGCGTGTGTGGTCTCCTCACTCTTTGCTCATTTGTTAATCTCTTTTTATTTATATTTTATTCATTCTGAATACAGCTCGGCAGTGAGTGAGTATTTAATTTTTTCATGATCAAAATATAGAGACCTTCAATCATACTTAAAAAAATTAATCCTCCCATCACTATAGAAATACAGCACGACACACACACACACACACACACACAGGACCCTGTGCTGCTCTTACACCACCCTGACCTCAGCAAATAAGTTACATTTAAAAAGCCTCCGGTCCACCCACGCAGCCTTCTCTTCCATCTTCACACATTTCCTGCAGGTGGAGAACGACGGCAGGAAGGTCGTCGGGGATGGAGGTCGGACTTCTATCTAGCGCCACCTAGAGGAGACGTGTTGGTAATTGGAGAGCTCTTCGTCCTCCTCTTCGTCATCCCCTCCTTTATCGAATGGGGACGGGCTCACTCCCTTCCAGCCTCACACACACACAGATATTCAATTAATAACATGTAAGCTCAGTACGCTCTTACAGATTCACTTCACACACACATGCACACACACGTCGAGACATGTAGAGACATGCACACACACATGTAGAGACATGCACACACACATGGAGAGACATGTACACATGTACACACACATGTAGAGACATGTACACACATGCACACACACATGTAGAGACATGTACACACACATGTAGAGACATGTACACATGTACACACACATGTAGAGACATGTACACACACATGTAGAGACATGTACACACATGCACACACACATGTAGAGACATGTACACACACATGTAGAGACATGTACACATGCACACACACATGGAGAGACATGTACACACAAGCACACACACATGTAGAGACATGCACACACATGCACACACACATGTAGAGACATGTACACACATGGGCAATATTATCAGGAAACACTCCATAAACTTTAATTGCTATGCAGATGATACTCGACTATATCGATTAAACCAAAGGAAACCAACCAACTCGGTAAAATTCAAGCATGTCTTAAAGACATAAAAACATGGATGACCTGCAACTTCTTGATGTTAAACTCAGACAAAACCGAAGTAATTTTAATCGGCCCTGAGCACCTCAGAGATCAATTATCTGGTGATGTGGTTTCTGTAGACGGCATTGCCCTGGCATCCAACACCACTGTAAAGAATCTTGGCGTTATCTTTGATCGGGACTTGTCCTTTAACTCCCACGTAAAGCAAATCTCAAGGACTGCATTCTTTCATCTACGTAATATTTCAAAAATCAGGCACATCTTGTCTCAAAAAGATGCAGAAAAATTGGTTCACGCGTTCGTTACTCTGAGACTGGATTACTGCAACTCCTTATTAGCAGGCTGCTCTAATAAATCTCTTAGGTCCCTCCAGTTGATCCAGAATGCTGCAGCTCGTGTTCTCACTAAAACTAAGAAAAGAGATCACATCACTCCTGCACTAGCTGCTCTGCACTGGCTCCCAGTAAAATCAAGAATCACTTTTAAAATTCTTCTCTTAACCTACAAAGCCTTGATTGGTGATGCTCCATCATATCTTAAGGAGCTTGTCGTACCATATTGCCCCACTAGAGAGCTCGCTCACTAAATGCGGGACTACTTGTAGTTCCTAGAGTCTTAAAAAGTAGAATGGGAGCCAGAGCCTTTAGTTATCAAGCTCCTCTTTTATGGAACCAGCTTCCAATTTCAGTCCGGGAGGCAGACACAGTCACCTCGTTTAAGAGTAGACTTAAGACTTTCCTCTTTGACAGAGCTTATAGTTAGGGCTGAATCAGGTTTGCCCTGGTCCAGCCCCTTGATATGCTGCTATAGGCTTATAGCTGCCGGGGGACGTTTTAGGATGCACTGAGTACCTATCTCCTCTTTTTTCTCTCCTTAAGGATGAATTTTCATCTCTCAATCACACGTTACTAACTCTGCTTTCTCCCCGGAGTCCTTTTGACTTCACGTCTCATGGGGTCATCGGACCCTATGAGACGGCATAGATCCTATCTGCCTGATGGATCATCGAGGTCTGGGTCGTGGAATTCCTGCTCCTGACTACGCCACTGTCCTGTTGAGACTCCGCCCACTCCTCCTCCCCACCGCCATCTGCCTGATGGATCGTGGAGGTCTCCATCGTGGAATATGCCTACTATGAACTATTCATACACTCTGTCACATTCATTGAATGTATTTTAACTCTAAATCTGTCCTTCTGTACACATGACATTTATTGCATCTGTCCATCCTAGGAGAGGGATCCTCCTCTGTTGCTCTCCTGAAGGTTTCTTCCCTTTTTCCCCCCTGAAGGGTTATTTGGGAGTTTTTCCTGATCCGATGTGAGGTTTTGGGGCAGGGATGTCTATGTGTACAGATTGTAAAGCACTCCGAGACAAATTTGTAATTTGTGAAATTGGGCTTTACAAATAAACTGAATTGAATTGAATGTAGAAACACGTACACACACATGTAGAGACATGTACACACATGTACACACACACACACACATGTAGAGACATACACACACATGTAGAGACATGTACACACTTTCATATGAATCTCTCTCTCTCTCTCTCTCTCTCTCTCTCTCTCTCCACTAATTAGCTCCGCAGGGCCACGAGGTCTAAAGATCTCTGTCTTCTTCGTCCAGCGCTGACATGTGGATGACGCTCGCGGCCGTTCGGCACAGCGGTGTCACGCGGCCGCAAGGCGGCCATCTTTGATTCAAAATCAGGTTTGTATTTGACGTTTTGGTAAGATAGTCTTTATTAGCCCTTCTCGCTGAGAGTCCGATGAGAAGATCGACGCCACCCTCACGCGGCGTGTAAAGTAACTACCAGAAAGTGATCACCTTAAGACCGGAAACGGGGGAATCGGCTCGCCGGCCTCCACCTGTGACCCGATACTGAGCTGAAGCAACCGCGCAGGCTTTAGCTTGTCTGCGTTTCGGGGACGCCGAATGTGGCTCGCCATCCCTGGGTTTGATCCCGCTGCGACGGAGGAGCCTTTGATGGCAGAGGATGTGAAGGCTGACATTTTAGAGGGGGGGGGGGGGGGGTAAAGAATAGCAGCAATGTTTTGTTCTACACCTGTTCCTTTGAAAGACGGAGAAGCTAAGTGGGACAAAAAAGACAGAACACGCCACTTTGAGCGCCGCTGATCCGCCCTCTGAATATCAGCCGGTGGTCACACGACCTCCACGTCTGTTGTGACGGTGCGTGAACAATAACACCGCCACCGAGTTGAGTCGATGCCTCTTTGAGGCGGCCGTGAAATATAAAATAAGAACTGGATCACGACGTTTGGCTGCTGGTGGAACTTAAAGCTGCTCTCAGTAACATGTTGATATTATCAACATGTTACTCATTTACACACACACACACACACACACACACACACACACAGTAATGCGAGGGTCCAAGAAAAGAGGATTTCCTACACAGATTGTGAAGCTCTCAGATTTGGGATACACAAAGGAGTTGGATAGTGTGTGTGTGTGTGTGTGTGTGTGTGTGTGTGTGTGTGTGTGTATCCTCTTTAGCTCTTGTAGCATTGGGCCCATTGGAGCGGATCCATTACAAGGATATTAGAGATTTGTTTAGAAACTTCATAAACATAAAGAAAAAGTCTTTTAATTGCAAACAATAGATTCTGTAGTTCCCGTGGCCGTGTCATCGATCTCGTTGTCCTGGTGACGAGCGCACAACATGAAAGAGGGTTCATCTCGATGGAAGCATCGATTGATTGCCCGCGCCAGCTCTGGGTTTAGTTGGAGGGCAGCGTCGGGTCAGCTCCACCGAGCGGACCCTGGACCGGATCGGACTGGGAATCGGTCGCAGCGATGAGAACACTGGGAGCACTGGGACCCGTGACTGGGTGACTGGGGGACTGCTTCACTTTCAGCGCTGAACATAAAGATTAAAAGAAAGTAAAAGCGTCACATGTAGCAGCTTTGACGATCTGTTCCTGCAGGATTTAATTGCATTGAACGGATGATTTTTGGTTAATGAGGATTTATTTTTAACTCTCAGGATGCACGCGGAGCAAAGTGCAGAACAGGGTGAGAGATGCCTTGCTGAGGAATATTCTGAGAAGATGTTTTCAATACACACACACACACACACACACACATGCATGCATCTCACATTAAACATGCCGAAACAAGAGGGCCGGTCAAGTTCAGAATTTTTTGACTTTCCTGTCCTAAATCATGGCTCATATTTCCATTTCTGATCCAAGAGGACATTTGCGTATCCCCGTCAGACCAGAACTTTGACGCTTGCTTTCAGGTTCCGAGGACCTCCAGACTGACAGCTAGACCCCCCCCCCCCCCCCCTGTGTGTGGAGTTGTAACAGGCCCAAGTGAGCTGGATATTTGCATCTCATTTGATTTGGTAAAGGTCACCACTGACAGGGAGGTCCAGGGGGGACAGTGCAGACACGTACACACACACACACACACACACACACAGACACACACAGACACACACACACATACAGACACACACACACACACACACACACAGACACACACACACACAGACACACACACACAGAGACAATACTGTTTCCTCGTTAGTGCCCTTAATGAAGTTCCCTTAACGAAGCGTCAGCCAACACGTGACCTCACAGACAGCGACGCGGGGAGAGATTTAAATTATTCTCCGGTCAAACGAAATGGAACCAGCCCCCACACACACACACACACACACACACACACACACACACACACACACACACACACACAGACACGCACACACCCACACACACACACGGAGAGACTATAAGAGATGAGTCGACAGCTGATGACTCAAAATGCAAGTCATGCTATTTCATCTCCTACCAAGTCTGTTTCTGGATGTGTGTTTGCACAGGTGCACACACGGCGGTCCAACCCTACCCCCCACACACACACACACACACACACGCACACACATAAACAAGTGCATGTACAAGTACACGCACACATTGCCTCACAAGGTGATTATAATGTGTAATTACTTTTTTTCCAGCTCCCTGGAGTCTGAAGGCATTATATTAGAACGTGGTCCATTGAGACCTGAACTAATGAGAACACACACACACACACACACGCACACACACACTGCACCCTAATAAAAACACAGACCCCAGTGTGCGCTCGTGACGGCGTAAATTGCCTGAATTTATGCGTACAATTGTTATTCATTAAAAGACTCCTGCATGAGCAAAGGATCAAACTAAGTTCATTAGGAGACCAACATTGTTATTGTCATTGACTCATCTGGCTTTAATAAAACTATAATCGAAACATTACATAAAACTTTAGTTAACATAAATAGGTAGAACGACAGCCTCTTTTTTTATCACCAAAATCACCTCCAAACTGTTCAGAGTTCACGGGAAACGCTGTGTGTGTATGTGTGTGTGTGTGTATGTGTGTGTGTGTGTGTGTGTGTGTGTGTGTGTGTGTGTGTGTGTGTGAGAGAAAGATTCAGGAGTCAGCGGGGTCCAACTCCAGCTTTGCAACCTCCTTTTGTTTCAATCACAACCTGCGCAGGTGATGCCAAAACCAGCAGGAGGCTGACACACACACACACACACACACACACACAACCACACACACACATACACACACACACTATAGTCAGAACATGTGCACATGGTAAAACTGCAGATAAACACCTGCTCATTTGTGCAACTTCCTTTCTCTCTTACACACACACTCACACACACACAGACACACACACACACACAGACAAGGAAGACATGATGGTGTGGGAGGAGATGAGGGATTAGCAGGTGAGAGAGAGAGCGAAGAGGTGGGAGGGCGTATGTGTGTGGGGGGGTGGAGTGGAGTCCTTTTTTAACTGTATTAACTGATTTACTACAACTCCCAGAATGCCTTTGTTGTCTGGCATTCTTTGGTTGGGTAATATGAGTGGGGTGAAAAACGAAATAAAATCACGAGACTTTTTTAAAAAGCATTTACTGTTGACGTTGAACTCCGTCGTTTGCGCCCGTTGAGAGGAGTTTGACGAAGAGGAAGACAATGAGGCGAAGGTGTGTTTTGGGTTTCAGATTTCCCCGTAAACACTCGTCAGAGGAGGCGCACGAGTTTATGAATATTCACAGACGCCAAGAAATGAAATGAAATATTCAACACGTTGAGGATGTTCAAAGAGGCCAACGCTGCTCCAGCCAATCAGAGCCCTGCAGGGCACCTTGAATCTAGTTCAACGTGAACAAGAACTCAACAGGACACCTCCACCTCCACCTCCACCTCCACCTCACAATGTGTGCAGGTAACGAGTATACACTGACATGAATAAAGAATCTGCACACACACACACACACACACACACACACACACACTCACATGAATGCAGTTATCCGCATCATCTCCCCTATATGAGAAACACTTGAAATAAGCTATTTAGAGTTGACATTTTGCACACACACACACACACACACACACACTTGCTCCAGTCATAGGAATAAACATGAAAGTTTGAAAGTAAAAAAAATAAACCAAAAAACATCTTCCCAAACTTCTTCCATATTAAAGTGGCGCTCCACAAACTGAACACATAAGGTTCAGTTTGCTCATCGAGAGGATCTAAGGGTCTGAAATGAAAGACACTATCGAGTTGCATTCTGGGAAATGTAGGCTGCAGCGTCTTTGGAGCTCAGGTTTCAGTTTCGACCGTGCACTTTCTTTCTTTTACTTTTTTTAAATTGTTTTTAATTGTTTTTTCATCATGTGGCTGAAGAGCTTCTGATTGGCTGAGAGGATGTCACTATGTTTTCAGATAATCAACCAGCTTCAGCCTCATGAGGAGTCAAAGTCGTGCGTACGTTCATATTCACATCACACACTCGTTATTCTAAGGATGACGTCATCTTGCCGAGGACCTCGATGACATCGTGCAGCTGGAGATGGTTTCCTGTTTTAATAACGGTCCATCAAAACTTGATGTCCTCCTTACATAACATACATCTGTGTGTGTGTGTACACTCTGAACTACACACACAGTCTATCAGCATGAAGTCGTGAAACATATATAACCGTATCTTCATCCCTTGTTTCCTCTTCCCTTCCTTCCTCAACCCTCACCTGTCGCCTACAGACACATCCCCAAAATCACTTTCTCCCTCCTACTTCCACTCTCTCTCTCTCTCTCTCTCTCTCTCTCTCTTGGTGCTCGGCTAATGGTTTCTCCTCTCCCTCCCCCACTACTTCCTTCCTTTCTCTCTTTTCTTTCTTTCTTTTCTTGTCAGGCCTCCATCCCCACTGCCCTACATTTACTCTCTTCTTTTCACTCTCTCCGTGACACATTCCCTCGCCCATGCCTCTCTCCCTATCAGAGGAAAGTGGAGGAAGCGCTGAGTTTTCTCCGGAATTACAAGAAAGAAAGGAAGGAAGAAAAAAAGGAAGAAGGGAAGAAGGGAGGCGATGAGCGAAACAAAAAGCCCCGCGTCAATCTGGCTTATAATTCCATTAAAATGTACATGTGGTAGTTTACTTTGAGAAAAGCTCCTAATTGGCCTCAGCAGTGGCGTGTGTGTGTGTGTGAGAGAGAAAGGAAGTTGCACAAATGAGCAGGTGTTTATCTTCAGTTTTACCATGTGCACATGTTCTGACTTGAGTGTGTGTGCGTGTGTGTGTGTGTGTGTGTGTGTGGGGGGGGGGGGGGGTTGTGTGTCAGCCTCCTGCTGGTTTTGGCATCACCTGTGCAGGTTGTGATTGAAACAAAAGGAGGTTGCAAAGCTGGAGTTGGACCCCGCTGACTCCTGAATCTTTCTCACACACACACACACACACATATACACGCACACACACATACACACACACAAGGTATACAGGATGGTGTGGAAGGAGATGAGGGATTGGCAGGTGGGGGAGAGAGTGTAGGGGTGGGAGGGTTGATGATGGTGTGTGTGTGTGTGTGTGTCTGTGTGTTTCTGTGTGTGTGTGTGTGTGTGTGTGTGTGTGCGTACAGTGAAAGGAGATGCAGGAAACAGGCGGTACGGGGAGAGCAATAAGTAGATGATGAACAGGAGTGCAGCAGCAGCTGTTGACTGTCCTCCTCCACCGCAACCACTTTTAATTTAGTCACACACACACACACAGGCACACACACACACACACACAGGCACACACACACATTACATTGACTCACATGTATTTTCTTACCCTACAACCGCCATACCAGCCTCATCCTAACATACTCTAACCATGAACCAAGTCTTTGGATGTGACCGTGTTATCCGATTCATGTCCCCACAACATGAATCTCTCCTACACACACACACATGCAAACAAACAAACAAACAAACAAACAAACAAACAAACGGGGATGGAAACAGAACAACATAGTGTCACTAATCACCCAGTTACAGTAACATTAAGCTTCACCCCCACAATCTCTCTCCTCCCTTTTTCCCCCTCTGGGGATGATGGGAGATGCAGCTGGATATACGCCCCCCTCCCTCTTTCTCTCTCTCTCTCTCTCTCTCTCTCTCTCTCCCTCCCGCCTATCTGGCAATGAGGAGAGGTAAACAGAGGAAGAGATCTCATTTGGTTCCTGAACTGTTGCAGCGCTCGGTGCCGCCACACACACACACACACACACACACACACAGCACACACACTCTTGGCAGCAGAAGATCCTAACAGACTGAGCAGCGCTTGGAGATGAAGTGAAGAAGAAGAAGGAAGAAAGAGGAAAAGAGGATGGTTTTGTGTTTGTTGTTCCTGGATCATGAGAGAGAGAGAGAGAGAGAGAGAGAGAGAGAGAGAGAGAGAGGTCCGCTCGGGGGGAGATGCTGCTGAGTAAAGTTTGTGGATACTTCTAGAGGGAATTATTAGCCTTTGAACTTTGGGGACGAGTCTCTGAGGACGGAGCGCTGTGAGAGAGGTGAGAAATACTCAAGACTTTTATCTGTTTATGTTTCTTGTTTTTATTTTGAAGGTATAAAAAAGCCTGTTGGGATATTTCTGATGCTTTTCTATTATTTGGTTTCTTACTTAAAGATAAAATAATCTACTTAATCATGTTTTAGAGGACAGCTGACTCCTTTAGTGAGTTGGTATTGATCAATATGGATTCAATAAGATTCTCAGATTAATAGAAAAATCATTTGTTTAATAATTATGGCAAAAGATATATGTTTTCTCTGTAGTACAGTGTAAAAGTAAGTATTTTATTTTGGGTCTCATGTCTGGCAAAAGTCATCAAAGATGTTTTTTTAATTGTCATAATAAAATAACTTCTATCTTTCATAATAAAATAACTTCTACCTTTCATAATAAAATAACTTCTACCTTTCATAATAAAATAACTTCTATCTTTCATAATAAAATAAATACATCTGAAAGTATTTTTCTTTCCCAAAACCTGCAGGCAGGACTTTTGGACATCATGGCGGACACCCACCGTCTCCTCCTCTTCCTCCTCCCCTTCATCCTAACTCACCCTGCCCTCAGCCAGGACCCCTCCGTCACCACGGTGACGGAAACCGAAGGCGACTCGTTGCTCGTCCCCACGACGCCGGCCAACCAGACGACGGCGAGCTACGCGGAGACCACGCGGGACTCCCCTCCGGAGACGGGCCTGTCCACGGCCAGCAGCGGCGGGGACGCGGACGACGAGGACGCCCTCTCCTCCGGCGGTACCCGTTGCCAGGGTTACTACGACGTGATGGGCCAATGGGACCCGCCGTTCAACTGCAACGCCGGCGTCTTCCTGTACTGCTGCGGCACCTGCTTCTACCGCTTCTGCTGCCAGTTCCGGCAGCAGCGGCTGGACCAGAGCATCTGCTCCAACTACGACACGCCCATCTGGGCCAACACCGGCAAGCCCGTGGCCGCCATCACCGAGGGCGAGGAGGACCTGGACCGCGACCGCACGCACCTCATCGTCTACATCATCTGCGGCGTGGTGGCCATCATGGTGCTGGTGGGCATCTTCACCAAGCTGGGCATGGAGAAGAGCCGCGGAGGGAGTGGAGGAGGAGGAGGAGGAGGAGGAGGAGGAGGAGGAGGAGCGGCGGCGACGACGGGGCAAAGTGACCTCAACTCCAGGTGAGGAGGCGGAGTCTCGGTGTGTGTATGTGGACAGGGGGGGGGGGTCTGTTTGTGAGCACATAGAGCAAAGATTAAAGCATCTAGTGTGGATAGATGA
>NC_079400.1:17901337-17908837 GCF_029220125.1 Pseudoliparis swirei
GAGGCCCAGGAGAGGGAGGAGAGAGAGGACAGAGGGAGAGAGAGAGAGGAGAGGAGAGAGAGAGAGACAGAGGTCAGATGGTTCAGAGAGAGGGAGAGGAGAGAGGCCCAGAGGAGGTCAGATGAGGTCAGAGAGGAGAGAGAGAGGCCCAACAGAGGTCAGATGGTTCAGAGAGAGGAGGAGAGGAGAGGCCAGAGAGAGAGGTCAGAGGTTCAGAGAGAGAGAGAGAGAGGAGAGAGAGAGAGAGAGAGAGAGAGAGGTCAGAGAGAGAGGGAGGGAGAGGCCCAGAGAGGTCAGAGGGTTCAGAGGAGAGAGAGAGGGAACAGAGGTCAGATGGTTCAGAGAGAGAGAGGAGAGAGGGAGAGAGAGAGGGAGGAGAGAGGTCAGAGAGGTCAGAGAGAGAGAGAGAGAGGCCCAAGAGGGAGAGGGTTCAGAGAGGAGGAGAGAGAGAGAGAGAGAGAGATGGAGGTCAGAGAGGGAGAGAGAGGAGAGGCGAGGGAGAGAGATCAGATGGTTCAGAGAGAGAGAGAGAGAGCTAGAGAGAGAGAGGGCGGCGCGAGACGAGAGGGTGAGAGAGAGATGTTTTTGTTGTTTTCGTTTTAAATACTGTTTTCTGCTGTGATTCCCAGAGCTCTTTCACCAGAGAAGAGCTCATGAACATCAGGGGAACAACTCCAGCGGATTTATTTCCAACGTTTTAACTTCTGTGGAGTTACTGGACATTTTGTAAAGGTGTGCTCACCACCACCGGTGAAACGCCGCGGAGAGGGAAACTCAGGGCGCTTATGCGGCTACGGAAACGGGATCTCGTGCGCTGCGGGCATATTTCTCCAACGTCCGCTCACTGTGCAACAAACTGGACGAACTCCAGCTGCTGGTGGGGAGAGACAGAGACTTCTCCTCATCCTCCGCCCTGTGTTTCACGGAATCATGGCTTAGTGGATCGATACCAGATTCTGCGCTCCAGCTCGCTGGCTTCCAGCTGTTCGAGCGGACGGGACACAGAGCTCTCGGAAAAGCAAAGGGTGGAGGAATCTGCTTTTACCTCAACAACGGCTGGTGCAACGACGTAACGGTGATCCTACAGCACTGTTCGCCGGACCTGGAATCTTTTATCATTCACTGCAAACCCTTCTACTCCCCACGTGAGTTCGCTTCATTCATCCTGGCCGGAGTTTACATGCCGCCGCAGGGGAACGTGCACGAGGCACAGCGGACCCTCGCTGAACAGATACGGTGTGTGGAGCGGACCTTCCCGGACTCTTTAGTTATTGTACTCGGGGATTTTAACAAAGGAAACCTCAGCCACGAACTCCCTAAATATAGACAGTTAATAAAATGCCCTACTAGAGAGAAGAGCATTCTGGACCACTGCTACACAACAATCAGCAGGGCCTATCACGCCGTCCTCGAGCTGCACTGGGAAACTCTGACCACGTCATGGTTCATCTGATTCCCTCATACAGGCAGAGACTAAAGCTCTGCAAACCTGTGGTGAGGAAGTTCAAGAAGTGGACCAGTGAGGCTCTGGAGGATCTACGGGCGTGCTTGGACTGTACTGACTGGGATGTCTTCAGGACTGCTACCAACAGCCTGGATGAGTACACAGAGGCTGTAACTTCCTACATCAGCTTCTGTGAGGACAGCTGTATTCCATCCAGCTCCAGGGTGAGTTATAACAACGACAAACCCTGGTTCACAGCGGAGCTCAGGAAGCTAAGACTGCAGAAGGACCAGGCATTCAGGAGTGGGGACAAGGACCTGTACACAGAGTCCAAATACAGGTTTAGCAAGGCGGTGAGAGATGCTAAACGTCTGTACTCTGAGAAACTGCAACAGCAGCTCTCAGCAAACGACTCTGCTTCTGTCTGGAGAGGGCTCAGGCAGATCACCAACTACAAGCCCAAATCACCCCACTCCATGAACAATGTGCTTCTGGCAGACGAGCTAAATGAGTTCTACTGCCGCTTTGAAAGACAATGGAGCAGTCCTGAGACCATCCCCACAGCCCCATCAACAAGCCACAGACCATCAGCCCACCCTCCCCAGCCCATCAGGGGCTCACACCTCTGGAGCACCCTCCATCAACTCAGCGACGACCCTCGTCATCCTGGAGAGACGTCAACAGGCTGTTCAAAAGCAGAACCCCGCAAAGCAGCGGGCCCGGACTCCGTCTCCCTCCACCCTGAAGCACTGTGCTGACCAGCTGTCTCCGGTGTTCACCGACATCTTCAACACCTCCTGGAGACATGCCACGTTCCAGCCTGCTTCAAGGCCTCCACCATCATCCCCGTCCCCAAAAAACCCAAGATCACAGGACTCAATGACTACAGGCCCATCGCCCTGACCTCTGTGGTCATGAAGTCCTTTGAACGCTTGGTCCTGTCACACCTCAAGACCATCACCGACCCACTCCTGGACCCCCTGCAGTTCGCCTACAGAGCCAACAGGTCTGTAGACGATGCAGTCAACATGGCCCTTCACTACATCCTCCAGCATCTGGACTCCCCAGGAACCTATGCCAGGATCCTGTTTGTGGACTTCAGCTCTGCTTTCAATACAATCATCCCGTCCCTGCTGCAGGACAAGCTCTCCCAGCTGCACGTGCCCGACTCCACCTGCAGGTGGATCACAGACTTCCTGACCGACAGGAAGCAGCACGTGAGGCTGGGGAAACACGTCTCAGGCTCCCGGACCACCAGCACGGGTTCCCCCCAAGGCTGTGTTCTCTCCTCTCTGCTGTTCTCCTGTACACCAACAGCTGCACCTCCAGTCACCAGTCCGTCAAGCTCCTAAAGTTCGCGGATGACACCACCCTCATTGGACTCATCTCTGGTGGGGACGAGACCGCCTACAGGTGGGAGACTGACCACCTGGTGACCTGGTGCAGCCAGAACAACCTGGAGCTCAACGCTCTAAAGACAGTGGAGATGGTTGTGGATTTCAGGAGGAATGCAGCCCCACCCGCCCCTCTCATCCTGTGTGACTCCCACACCGACGCTGTGGAGTCCTACCGCTTCCTGGGCTCCATCATCTCCCAGGACCTCAAGTGGGAGCTGAACATCCGCTCCATCACCAAGAAGGCCCAGCAGAGGATGTTCTTCCTGAGGCAGCTGAGGAAATTCAACCTGCCAGGAGAATGATGGTACAATTCTACACGGCCATCGTTGAGTCCATCATCTGCTCCTCCATCACCGTCTGGCACCCTGCAGCCACAGCCAAAGACAAGCGCAGGCTGCAGAGCATCATCCGCTCGGCCGAGAGGGTTATCGGCTGCAATCTGCCTTCCTCCAGGTCCTGTTCACTTCCAGGTCACTGAAGCGGGCCAGAAAGATTGTCGCTGACCCTCCCACCCTGGACACTCCTGTTCGAGTCCCTCCTCGGGAGGAGGCTGCGTCCATCAGGACAAAGACCACCCGCCACACCAAAAGTTTTTCCGTCGGCAGTCGGGCTCATCAATGGAACCCGGACTGACTGACTGTCACCCCAGGACTACCACCTCTTCTTCCTCCTTCTTCCGCTCCTTCCTCTTCCTCCTCCTCCTCCTCCTCCTCCTTCTTCTTCCCTCCTCCACACACGTCACTTTAACATGCACTTTAACTAAAACACACCACTTGAAGCACACACCCAAACACTTCACATTATTTGTTGTCTTTCTGTCGTGTTGATTGTTGTTTGTTTTGTCATGTCCAAATGTTGCACCTTCCACCAAAAAAAATTCCTCGTTTGTTTGTGAAAACATTCCTGGCAATAAAACTGTTCTGATTCTGATTCTGATTCTGAGAGCGAGCGAAGGAGCGAGAGAGTGAGAGAGGGAGAGAGAGAGAGCGAGAGAGCGAAAAGATTGAGAGAGCGAAAAGAGCAAGAGACAGAGAGAGTGAGAGAGAGGGAGGGAGAGAGAGAGAGAGAGAGAGTGTGCATTGATAAGAAAGTGTTCATGTATGTGACCAAGCTATATCTAGATATTGTTAACATAGTAAAACAACTTGTATTTCCAATATAAAATAGAGCAAATATAAAAAAACATATACTGTATATATATATATTTTTTTTTAATCACGAACTACTTGTGCTCATACAATATGTTTAAACGATGTCACTACGATGTGGATATACAACATTTTCATCCACGCCATTGACTGCATTTGAAAGTAGTTAATCACCACTGTGTGTGTGTGTGTGTGTGTGTGTGTGTGTGTGTGTGTGTGTGTGTGTGTGTGTGTGTTCACATTACAGTGTGCTTTTCAGCCACGATGTTGCGTAATGAGAATATTGCCACTTAAAGGGTTCGACTGCTCTGCCTGGTTCAGAGACAGATCAACAATACTCGATACACACACACACACACACACACACACACACACAACCCGGATCTCTTTTCCACTTCACCCTGACGCCAGGATTTGGTGCTACGGTTCATATTTTTCAAAAGGCACGCTTGACCTCTTGATGGGATTTTTTTTTGTTGACAATTGGTGCAATTATCTATAATCTGTAAAATGACTTCCCAGCATCACTTAAACGGAGCGACGTACAGAAACTCTTCTCACCGCCCCAGGCTGCGTATTCTTGTCGGTTCCACTTTCTAATAAGACACGCTTTACATAAAAAGGTTTAAAGTTCTAACAGATAACTAATAAATGCCTAATAAATTAGCAATAAGCATTTGGTTTTGGGAAATCCTCTCGGCTGCTAGTCATCCTCCTCCAACTTGTCTTTTTGACTCTAATCCGTCTCCACGGCTTATTAGAACTCACAACGCTTCATAATGACTTCCTAATAACTTCATAATGACTTCCTAATGACTTCATAATGACTTCATAGTGCAGACTTGGTTTGTTAGAGGGTCGTGAGTTTAAAATTAGACGTCAGATCTTCTCTATGAACTGATTCCATCCTCATCTGCAGGAGGCTGCGATGACGTCGGTCAATAACTTCTTAATAAATGTCAGAATGTTCTGAATAATTCCTGCACGATAAATTAAAAACAACAACAACAACGCAGGTTATGCAAGAAAATAATCTACACAAGCCAGAATGCCAGAATGCTCAGGTGTAAATATAAAGGTGCACATGCCTCATCGCGTCCATGCAGCGTTTTAATGACAAAGAAAATGCATCAAAATGTTTGACAACGTGATGCACACGAGAATTTAATGTGTTTCCGTTAACCTGAAAAGGTCTAAATTTCAATAATCTGTCATCTCGGTTTAATGGCAGGCTCCTCATCACATCCGCTCTCCTTTGAAATGTCGTGGCGATCGTTTACCGGCAAGTTGAGAAAATCATAGCGCCTAAAAATATGAATGATGCGAGACCACGTGGCCGACATGGCATGAGAGAACTCTAAAAACAGAAGCATCGACCGAGGCAAACACACAACACTACTTATGTATGCAGGCTTGTGTGTGTGTGTGTGTGTGTGTGTGTGAGAGTTTAAGATCTTCTCACTCCCTCTCGTAAAACCTCCGATGAAAGGACGAGTGACACGAGAGGGAGCGAAGACACCGTGACACGGAGATATCTGCCACAGCCAATCAGAGGATTATCCGAAACTTTTGCTTTTATATATGAATCGCATGAAAGATGGCGGCTGGAAAATCTGGAGGGTGACCAGAACAGTCCCTGTGTGTGTGTGTGTGTGTGTGTGTCACCAAAATAGTAACTTTTATCCTTCAGTGTGTGTTTTTTTAAATTCAAGCTCCACAAAGCTTCTTTGTCATTCATTGGCTATTTTCACACCAAGACTATTATCAGAAATGACGGCGAACAAACAATTTATAATTCAAGTGCAGGACCAGAAAAATTAAAAGGAACCTTTTTCATGCTCTCATGACAATAATAATAATAATTCAAACTTAATAATTCAAACTTAGATAGCACTTACTTATGGTACTTTTGTAGTTCGACTATGTTGAGGAAATGTTACTTCCTGTATTCTTGTTGTTCTTAGTTTGTTAGGTTTGAAATGCATGCAGTTGTTGTGGATAAAAGAAAGCGTCTGCTAAATGTAAATGAATATAGCGTTTTTTTAAATAAACAAAGACGCTTGACCTATGACCTTTATGATGTTTATTTATTTACCAACGAGTCAAATAACTGACTTCCTGTTTGACTGAACTACTTCCTATTTGACTGAATTACTACCTAAAATGTCATATTTGTAGAGGATCAATAATGTGTGCCTTAATGCATGTATAGGATATACATGAAACATGTAACATGTATGTATAGATGTGTGTATCCAGTTACATGACAGTAAAGAACTCTGCAGAGAGAGAGAGAGTTCCTGTGATATCATAACTGACCAGTGTGTGTGGTCTGGTGATCGGAGTAATTGATCGTAACAGGACATTAGTAAAGACTCAACTCAATGTGGCTGTAATGTGATGAGAGAACATGGAGGGGCTGATGGTCGTCCCACGTCTCTGTTGCGTCACGTGTTTAAAAGTTAATGGAGAAGTAATGGAAATATATACGTTTCATATAATTGATCACGTTTTTTATGGCAGAGAATTCTTTGTCAGAGAAAAACAGGAATCAGTTTCTATAGAAATGCTTTTGCAGAAATTGCAGCGCACATTTTCACATTTTAGCATGAACATTTTTTAATAGTTTTTACTCCCGAACATATTGTTAAATATCTCTCTTTGCATTCGATTATTGTTTATTTGAGTGTAGAAATATGGTACATAACAACATTTCTCTAATATTAGAAACATAAATCCATTTAATTTGAAACCTTCAAAATAAAAGCACAGGATAGACCAGGGGTGGGCAAACTTTTTGACTCGCGGGCCACATTCGGTTCTAAAATGTGACAGAGGGGCCGGCCAGGAGCATTTGGACACACAATGTAATTTATTAAACCTGGAGATTGCGTCTGTTTTTTATACATTTCAATTTAAGGTGCAAAGTTAAAGTAATCAACATTTACTGGAAAGAGATCAATGGAATCACTTTCAACATTCAAAACAAAGTATTACCCAACGAAATACTCAAACTCAATAATTTCTAATTGTTTTAAACCCCGCAAAATAATGGACAGATTGTCCTGAGAGAAAGACTGTATTAAATATCCTGCCTGCAGCAGAAACTAGAAAGGGGTCTTTAAATTGAGGGCGATGTGCGGCATCATCTGGTCAGCATGTGTATGAACCCGTCACAAACAGACTGACAGCGCTTTACTCGAGAAAATATGACCCTAAAGCTGACAATTGAAGTTCGATTTTTAAAAATTCTTCATATCTCTTCTGAAAACACACCTTTACTCATGTGGACCAACTGTTTTGGTGTTTGAAATTGGTTTACCAAAGGTCATAGGTTCACAAAAGCAGTGAAATATCTGAATACAATGCTAGATACATGTACTTGCACCTGTCCATCCTGGAGAGGGATCCTCCTCTGTTCTCTCCTTGAGGGTTCTTCCCTTTTTCCCCCTGAAGGGTTATTTTGGAGTTTTTCCTGATCCGATGTGAGGTCAAAGGTCAGGGATGTCTA
>NC_079400.1:17913837-17918837 GCF_029220125.1 Pseudoliparis swirei
TTCAAAAGTTTGGGGTCACCCAGATAATTTAGTGTTTTCCTCGAAAACTCACTTTTATTTATCAAATGAATTGCAAAACGAATATAAAATATAGACATTGACAAGGTTAGAAATAATGATTTTTATTTGAAATATTAATTGGAAAGCCAGTTTTATAGCTTCTCAGCAGCATAACTGTTTTCAGCTGCGCTCACATAAAATGGGTTTTAAAGGGTTTTCTACCCCTCTGTTAGTCTTCTAAGGCGATAACACAATGTACCATTAGAACACTGGAGATGGGCCTCTATACACCTCTGTAGAGACTTCATTAAACACCAGAGAATAGTCATTTACCACATTAACTATGTAGAGAGTGTATTTATGATTAATTTAATGTTATCTTCATTGAAAAAAACAGTGCTTTATTTTGAAAAATAAGGACATTTCTACATGACCCCAAACTTCTGAACGCTAGTGTATTTTCATCGCCGGTTGTATGATCGTAAAGAGCTTGAAACATGAAACTCGTCTCAGAGACTGTGCACAGAGCAGAAAAGGATCCTCGCAGGGCCTCGTTTCTGCTCCACCGCACAAAAATATCACTTTAGTAGCACCTAAACGTCTCTTACTGAGAGCACTCTGGAGTTTGGCTTTCTGGAAGAAACGTTACTCTCGTGATTTTTTGCTGTTCTGAGTTTATACTCGTGGTTGAATGAATTTATTGTAAGTCGCTTAAGATAAAAACCTCAGCTTAATGTAATGTAATATAAACCAACCCATATACCTGGTCCAGCCCCTTGATATGCTGCTATAGGCTTATAGCTGCCGGGGGACGTTTTAGGATGCACTGAGTACCTATCTCCTCTTTTTTCTCTCCTTAAGGATGAATTTTCATCTCTCAATCACACGTTACTAACTCTGCTTTCTCCCCGGAGTCCTTGTGACTTCACGTCTCATGGGGTCATCGGACCCTATGAGACGGCATAGATCCTATCTGCCTGATGGATCATCGAGGTCTGGGTCGTGGAATTCCTGCTTCGGCAGTGGTCACCAACCTTTTTGAGCCCAAGATCCCTGACCTCCGCCTTCATGACCGGCAAGATCTACCTATTGAGGCGTTGAGAGAAAACGACGGTCCAGACTAGACTTATGACTTGAGGCTTTTTATTTGGCCTAATTCTAATTGAATGAAATCAAAACACTTTGGTCCAGCTTTCAAATTGATGAGACCAGGAACACAGAATTTAAGTGCAATATAAAAAGTAAGATATTTGTTCACTGCACACAATATGAACAAGAAAAAACACATTTGCAATGAGCAGCTGGATGAACTACCAATATAAATGTTGTATTTATTTACATTACAACACGACACTGACAACATGATCAGTCAGTGCAACTCATGTAAGTTCAGCTCTCATCATAATGCCATCATGTCATGTGACTCCAGTCAGTGTGATGGCTGTGACTGAACTCTGTTTGTGAGCTTGTAGTTAGTTCATAAGCACAGACAGACAGTCTGAGGCCGTCTGTCAGCTGTCTGTCAGTAATCCAGCTCCTGGTCTTTGATTTGGTGATTTTCTCAACTTCACTGACGAGTTTTTCGGGGCAAATTTGGTATTCATGAAAGTTTTCTCATCTGGGACTGGTTCTGAAGTCAGCCCGTTGGTGATACGTTCACATCAGCTCTACAGACATCCTCAGATTTAAATAATTATTATAATAATAAATATGAGATCCCCATTTGTGACTCCTGCATCTGTGCTTTTTCAAATAATAGAATAAATTAGTGCTGTGAAAAATAACGCGTTAACTCAGTTAATTAAATTACAGGTTTAACTTCGTTTTTTTTTTAAACGCATTTAACGCATGCGCAGAATGAGCTTCCAATCCGTCTGTTGTTGGTCGTCTCGAACCAGCAGCGTGTCATTCTGTCTCTAGTGTCACGTTAACACGACTCCGATCCCCGTCTCGCCGGATGCCGGCGTGTGTGCGCACATCCGGACGAAAAAAAGTCACTTGCACGGCACCAATGTTTTAATGCAGGGGTGCTCAATATGTCGATCGCGGTTGCCGCAGAGTTCAGATGCCGGTCTTCGCGCATGAAAAGTCACTAGCACCCCCCTAACTGTTACTCATAAAATGTAGTCAAACAAAAACGGAGCAAATCACCGTGTTCATGGCCCGGGCAAAGACAGCGCGGTCTCCTGGCTTCAACACGTTACTGTCAGGGAAGACACAGCGCACCAAAAAAAAAGTTTGTTTGTAAAACGTTTTAATTTTTCTGATTCCGCTAGCTCTTTGCTAACTTCCGCTAGTACTTCCGCTAATACCTCCGCTAATACATCTACTTAGAAAGTGTATTCTGTACGTTCTCTCCGTCGAAATGTTGCAAGACCCGACTTGCTGCATTTATCGCGACTTTAGACATTGTGTGTTAGGGCTCCTCTTGTGAAAAATTATTACGAAATAAAAGAAAATGTATATGTTCTTTGCAAAGATGAGGATATGTTGAATGCTGGGATACCAAACATGCCCATGTTTATTGACGTGGTCTGCGTGAGCGAGCCGTTTAAAGGGAAGGGGAGGGGCTTAAGGACGCCGGCATCCTCAGTGGAGTGGAAGAGGTTAACCCTCCTCTTACCTTTACATTTACTCACATATTTTACCCTCGGGGTCAATTTGCCCCCAGCAATTAAATCCATCAGAAAATTATTAGAATTAATATTGCTTCCCAAGTTTAAGTGTGAGGTACTTTATGTTTGTTTGTTGACTACCTAAATAGCCCTTTAAATATATAAAAAAGTTGATATTTCTTATAAGTTTGACACAGTGAAAAACAGCCTGGGGTCAAATTGACCCCAAAGAACACCGACATTAAACATTGAATGGGGTCAAATTGACCCGAAAGGTAACAGGAGGGTTAAACATTCTGTTTAGGATGAAGATGTATTAATGTTCCATATGGAAGAAAACTGCTAAATAACTGCTGAGTTGCAGCACCATTGTATAGAAGAATGTATAAATGTATATATCCGTCTTTTGTCATAAATCTCTATGTTCTCACAAAATATACCGAGAATATCGGTAATATGTGATTAATCATGATTAATCCACAGAAACCTGTGATTAACCCGATTAAAAATTTTAATCGTTTCACAGCCCTAGAATAAATACAATTGCAATCACTTTCAAGTAAACCAGATTGCTCCATCAGACAAAAAAATAAGCTCAATGTTGAGCTTTTGTTTTGAAGGACAACAGCAGAAAAGCCAAACTCACAGAGGTAAGACCTGGCAAGTCGCCAAGAATCTCGGCAGCTGCGCATGTGCAGGCGTAATTTGTTAATGCCGTAACGTAAACATTTACACTAAGGGACAGGCATTACAACATGTATTTATTGATGACGTAGTTGTATGTCCTTGTACTTTGAACTTGTGTAATATGTAAAGTTATGAATAACTGCGCCCCACCTGTACTATACGCTCCCCTCTTCCAGGAAGCACAGATGAGAACACGGCTGTCAGAGAACCCGTTTTCAGGCGTTCATTAAAATCAGGCGGAGATCTTTTCTGACGTCGATCTTCCAGTCAGGAAGAAAACGTTTCAGAAGACACTTCAGAAAATGTTCGAGAACGAGGAAAAATGTGTTTCTGATTTTATTTTGGAGATCGACAGGGAACGTCTCCGAGATCGACCGGTCGATCGCGATCGACGGGTTGGCGACCACTTTTGCTACGGACTACACCACTGTCCTGTTGAGACTCCGCCCACTGTTGAGACTCCGCCCACTCCTCCTCCAAACCGCCATCTGCCTGATGGATCGTGGAGGTCTCCATCGTGGAATATGCCTACTATGAACTATTCATACACTCTGTCATATTCATTGAATGTATTTAAACTCTAAATCTGTCCTTCTGTACACATTACATCTATTGTTCTGTCCATCCTGGAGAGGGATCCTCCTCTGTTGCTCTCCTGCAGGTTTCTTCCCTTTTTCCCCCCTGAAGGGTTATTTGGGAGTTTTTCCTGGTCCGATGTGAGGTTTTTGGGGCAGGGATGTCTATGTGTACAGATTGTAAAGCACTCCGAGACTAATTTGTAATTTGTGAAATTGGGCTATACAAATAAACTGAATTGAATTGAATTGAATATACCTCAAACTTGAGGGGGCGACTATAAAAAAAAGAAGGGGAAAACTATCTCCATGCTTACTCTGGTTTCTCTCTCTCTTTCCAAATAATTAAACTTTTCAGTGACTCCTCTGAATATTTTCTTCATCACCATTTTCGAATTTATTTTTACTGAGCTCCAGCTGCTCCTCCCGTTACATTTAAAGTGACATTTAGTTGTCAGCAGTGCACCGGGAAGTTTGAAACGTCCCATTGGGATGACAACATCAATAAGGAGTGAACCGGTGGATGTTGCCGCCGTCCACTTCCTAATGCGAAGTGACAGCGTAGCGGCAGAGGGATCAGCGGTGACACCTATCGATGCCAACGAGCCCCACATCCGCGCACATTAAACCCTCGTCCGAGAGGGGGAGGGGAAATGTCCACGGGCTGCGTGCGATCCATAAACAATGAGAGCAAAGTGGGCAGATTTGTGCCAATAACATCTGAACCCGCCATGACGGGTATTTCTTGGAAGGAAAATGTTTTAAAAAATGAAAAAAAGTTTTAAATATTTTGTCTGAAGGCTCCATGTTGTATTGTTTTGGGTTTCAAGAAAACTTTTGAAGGTCGACGGGTCGGTGCATCCCAACATGAACCCCCGCCGCCTCCCACCGGTGCAAGAGTGGCGGGAACCTTTCTGCAGAGACTGTGCATGTAAGGGGGGGGGGGGGGGCATATACACAAAGTGTGATGCAAAGTGTGTTCCCTAATTGAGCCTACGGGACAGAGTGGAACACTACATAGATCGCCTGGGCACAGGACGGACGACCCCGATCGGTTTTTCCACAGACATGAGACAAGATGGCAGACAGTGAGGCCTTTGGAAAAAGTAACGCTCGACACACG